>NC_056584.1:24982152-25164652 GCF_018340385.1 Cyprinus carpio | reverse complement strand
TTTAAGACTATAAGAAACAAATTCATAAAAGTGTCAATACTTGTGACAGTGCATATCTTATCATCTTTTTTTTTTCAATTTATTATTTGTAATGTGCTTGAAGAAAGATTAAGCCTTAAACGTGATGAGTTCGCAATAGTTATGAAACACAGCCCTGAACTTTTTTGAGAATTTACAGAGTAAAATGTCTAGAGTGAAAAAGTGAAATTCAGCTCTTTTGAGTTTTACATTTCAGTTCATTCATTGTCTGAACAAGAGCTCAGTGTCACTTCATTAAAGTCATATAAGCAAATACGCTCGATTACGTGGCACTAATGAATCTGATCCCCTCAAAAAAGAGCTCACACACTTCTCTCCGTCGTTAATCATCCTCAAATGAGACTTCCGTACAGTGGCCACCAACTCAGGCCTCTTTGTGCGCCATGACCTCTGAGTAAATGACGAGTGACTGAAAGCAGGCCTGTCACTGTCCACGGACAAAGCAAACAGTCCGCACACACTGCACACATGGGCCGCTGTAGCCCACGGCAACCACAGGACGGACACATGGCACAAGACCCCTCACAGATGGGACCTGTGTGTATGAGGAGGGGGTTGCCATGGTGAAGGAGCACAAGCAAAGGTAACCAGTTAAAAGGCAACTGCTGACCGCAGATGTAACTAGATGGTATAAAAGACAGAATTGGGGTGAAACCTGTCAAGAACAAGCCTGGCTCATATTTCACCCCAAAATCAAAAGAACAAAAACAAGGAATTATATTTTGCTTATAATTATTATAGCTGTATATAATTTTATATTAGTGGAATTAATTTTTGCTCGTTTGTTTTGCCATTTTAGTAGTCTATTGTGAACATTAAATGTGTGTGGGTAAAAAAAAGCATTTATAAAACAGTCAAGTCAAAACACACAGACATACATTTTTTAAAATAAAATTTTAAAAATTTTAAAACAGAAATAGCACATTTAAGTTTATATATATATATATATATATATAAAAACAAACCATCTTTTAAAGTATTTTACTATAATAGAGTAAATTTCAGTATTACAGTAACGAAAATGAAATGAAAAAAAAAAATAAACTTCAAGATACTTTATGGTTTAATTTACATTTAACATTTCTTTCCTAATTTTTTATGCTGACCTTTCCTTTTCTAGGTAGAAAAATCAAATGACACTTTGATTGATATACATTTACTTGCAAACACATGGACCAATGATGTCTGTCATTATAGCTTATAATTTAAAGTCATTGTAAGATGTTGCCCCATTCCTTTTCAGTGTATATTACAGTAACGAAAATGAAATGAAAAAAAAAAATAAACTTCAAGATACTTACGACAGGGTGAAGTAAAGTCTAAAATAAAACCTGATTATGATGGTTTAAGTATACAGCAGCCACATCTGATCAAAGACATCAGAATGAAGCGCGACTGACGTTCATGGGGGAGAGAAAGTCAAGAGATGCTTCAGAAATACCAGTTTCCTCTCAGTTTCTGTCTGTTTTGCAATAAAACCAAAGAAATAACTAAAAGTGAATAAGGTCAACAACTCACACAAAGCCAGAGGAAATCTAATGCTCTTGCAAATGCTAATTTTATAGGGCACCAATTAAGGAGAGTTGTTTTATGGCACTTTTTCAAGAAAACAAAACCTGCGCCCCAGCCCCTCCTTGGCGGACCGCGTGGTGTCCAGCCTTTAATTGGACGGCTCCTCCTGTGTCCGCTCGCACACACACACACACACACACAGTGGAAATGAGCTGCTGTCTGTTTGTTGTCCCTTTCACACACACGACACGTTTATCACTGTCACAGGCTCACTGAGGGGGAGTGTGTATGTGTGTGTGTGTGTGTGTGTGTGTGTGGGGGGGGGTATGGGTGGGTGTGATTCAGTCCAATCTGTTGTGTTTTAGGATTTTTTTCTTTACATTGTGCTCTTGCACGTGTTGTCTTGGCGTGTTCTACAGTCATAGATCTCAACATCTCATACGGACCTGACAGCTGTGAGTGTGTGTGTGTGTGTATATGGGTTAAAGTGAAGTACTGTGGTGATGCCAGGCTGAGATGTTAACTAGACAATGATGTGTAGGTTGCAGGTCTTTTAATGTTTAACTAACTCGTGGTCTGTGTGGAGTGTGTCTCTATAAAGAACTGGCACATGATGCATTAAATCATCTTTGACTGGTTTGGAAATGCTTTTGAAAGCCTAAGACTATAACCACAACACTTAATGTAATAGACACAAAAAGGTCAAAAAGGTCAAAAAAAATAAAGAAAATTATATAGAAAGAATACACACACACACACACACACACACACACACACACACACACACACACACACACACACACACACACACACACACACATATATACATACACACATATATATATATATATATACGTTTTTTTAGGTTTTTGAATGTTTTATTTGATTGCAAATACAGTAATTATGTGAAATATTATTACAATTTTAAATAACTATTGTATATTTGAATATATTTTAAAATGTAATTTATTCCTGTGATGCAAAGCTGAAATAAAGGAATAGTTCCCTTCAAAATGAACATTTTCTGGAAATGAACTCAACCTCAGGCCATCCAAGACTTAGATGAGTTTGTTTCTTCACTGGAACATATTTGTAGAAATGTAGCATTGCATCACTTGCTCACCAAAGGATCCTCTGCCGTGAATGGGTGCCGTCAGAATGAGAGTCCAAACAGCTGATAAAAACAAAACAATAATCCACAAGTAATCCACACCACTCCAGTCCATCAGTTAACATCTTGTGACTAAAATATGAGTCCTCTATCCATAATATTGCTTTCTCCAGTGAAAAGGCATCTCATCTGAATCAGGAGAGAAATCAGCACATATCAAGCACTGTTTACAAGAGAAAACAGTCCAAAACAGTTATGTCGGTGGATTTTGATGTGAGAGGACAACAGGAGATGGACTTTTTCACAGGAGGAAGCATTATTATGAATTATATGGACTCGTATTTTGGCCAGACGCAATGGTTCGAAGAAAAAAAAAAAAAAAACTTGATGGATTTGTTTTTTGCAGAAATATAGATTTTTACTTCACAAGATGTTAACTGATGGGCTGGATTACTGTGATGTTTTTATCAGCTGTTTGGACTGATTTCTTCAAATCTTCCCATTAAGAAACAAACTTATCTACATCTCGGGTGGCCTGCGGGTGAGTAAACTGTCAGAACATTTTTAGGTGAACCATCCATTTAAACAAACAAAAAGTTTAATCAAATCTGTGATCATCAGCTAAAAGGATTAAAGTACCAGAGGTGATGTGATAGAGAGGTCACAGGGAGAGGACTGAAGTCATTCATATTCGCATACTTGAGGAAAGTGAGGAACAGGAGCGGGAGAGTGTAGGTGGACCGGCATTGTGATGCGTTCTGTATCAGCTCCGCCCCCCGCAGATCTCTTTGATGCTGAAGAGTTCAGGACGTTACTGCATCTCCTCAGAGGTCACCGCACTGTGAACCCCAAAAGTGTTCGCTTGGGGGCCCCGCAGGAGCCGGAGGCCAAACTTTTGTTCCTAAAGAAAATAAACGTGTTGTCAGGACGTGAACAGGGAAGGACTTGCAGAGATTAAAACAAATAGAACAGGAAAAGAGTGGGCTAAGGTATTAACATGGGGTCAGATCAGCATGTTAATGAGATGAGAAAATACGCATCGCTTAACTGAAGTGTGGATGCATTTATAGGCAGAAGAGTTATGTGTAAATACACTGGCCCCAACACTGGACACTTACAATATGTGAATGCCACTGCATTATATGATAAAATATCACAGCAAGTGCTATCTATTTTAAGAAGAAGAAAAAAAAATTAAGCAAACATTTTGCAATAGCAAGTTTGTTGGGTTTAAAATAATATAAACAAATATACTTTGCATCATGATGCATAACTACACATCTGTGTATTTATATACATCCATTAAAATCACTAAAACACCAGTGGATTGGTTAACACTAAGACCAATGCTTTTTTGGGGGACAAAATGTAAGTGTATATGTATTTTTCTTAACTATAAGGAGGAAGAATACTGCGTAAAATTAACTGATAATCTGCAAATCTCTGTGTAACTATATTTACCAAATTGCTAATCTAATCATACAGAGGTAAGAAAGAAGAAGAAAAAAGACCACAAGGTGTCTGTAACTCTCATAGTTATGAATGCGGAAAGAGACTTACAGATGATTATTTAGAATTTAGAAAACTAAAAACAACAACAATGCTATTTTTAGGTTATTTTTGAGCCATGCTGTTGATGAAATATAAAGAGAAAGGAAATTCCACTTTTATCAAGCTAATAATAATAATAATAAGCAAAGTAAAGTCATGTGAGATATAAATTCTGTAATGAATCATAGCCTATATATATATATATATATATATATAGATATATATATATATATATATATATATATATTTGTTATTTACCTTTCTTTATGATGCACTGATGTCGAAGAAGAAAAGTATCCAAAGGCAAAAAGAAAGAAAGAAATGTAACTCACGTTTAGACACAACATCCATCATGTTCTGCCCTCTAGTGGTAGTTTGTTGTACTGCCTCAATCTGCGTATGGCGCTACAGAGATAGGACAAAATAAAAATAAACTTATCTTTTTTTATCGACAAAACGCCATTTTTATATGCTATGCATGCATATGACATAACGACAAATCATCCGAACAGGGTGGAAATAACGGTTAGCCTTTGCTAATTGATTGATTGGAGTTAGTTTACATACAAAAGTTTACAGCATTTCAAGCATTAAGTTCATTTGAAATATAATTATACCGATTTACATGGCTTTATCAGACAGATATATTGTTCACAGACAAACCAAGAAATGCCATTGTGGTTTACCCTCCAATATGATGTCACTTCCTAGAGGATGATGTCATTGAGGAAGTGGCGTTTGTCAGATCTCAGCCTGCTTCCCAATGTGCATACTATCAATCCTAAATTCTATGTGATACTAGTAATTTGCATAATTCTCATAATTTTCAATTTTACTCTGTAGGGCAGACAGGTGTTTATAGCAATGCACATTGGGTTGAAAGGACCAGATTTCTAAAAAAGTATTGCTTGTGTAAATTTTGTATAACATGTTAAATAAATAATATAGAATTAAAGGATTGGTGGCTCTCTATGACCCTTATTTTTTAATTTCTAATAAAGGGATGTAAATGATTTCTCGAATATCACAATGTAAAATTGTAATTACATAATAAATTAAAAAAACTGCAAAATGTATTATGTATAGTATTTCCCGAGTGCTCCTTTTGTCATATATTTAAGAAGAAACGTTATCTGTTTGTTATGCAAATCATTTTGAACTGAAATTTCAAATATGTATAAAAATGTATATACATGTCTATTTTCTAATATATAAAGCCAATAATTTAAATAACATAATAAAAATACCAATTATACATATATTATGGTGACAAAACTTTTATTAGTGATTAATTATTTTAAGTACAGCCCTAAATTAATTACTACTTGTCAAATATTACATACAAAACTGTATATGTTCAAAGAAAATTGCATCTGTTTTTATTTTCAAGAAAGATATTGATGTAGGCCTATATTTGAATTCTTAATGG
The DNA here is from genome assembly GCF_018340385.1 of Cyprinus carpio. Taxonomy (NCBI): domain Eukaryota; kingdom Metazoa; phylum Chordata; class Actinopteri; order Cypriniformes; family Cyprinidae; genus Cyprinus; species Cyprinus carpio. The sequence goes on along the minus strand of NC_056584.1, from coordinate 25,159,010 downwards.
AAATCTAAAAATTAATTTGCATTTAAGCAGAGATGGGCATAAATACATTAAAATATATTTAAAATAAAAATACAAAATACTGTGTGGAAAAATGTATTCAAAGGGTTTGTTTACCCAAAAATGAAAATTAGGCTGCGTTTTACTAATCCCTGAGGCATCCTAGGTGTATATGACTTTCTTCTTTCAGACAAATCCAGTCAGAGTTATATTAAAAAAATTATTTGATCTTTCAAGCTGTTTCACGGCACTCAACGGGTGTTGCATTCCTTCAGTCCAAAAGAAGTGAAATAAAAAGTGCCCTTCCATAAAAATAAATAAATAAATAAATAAGTGTCTCACACGGGTTTTTGTAATGGCTTGGGTTCCTCTATGACCCGAAAAGTTAAAGTTAAAGTGATGCTTGCCTTAGCAAATAGCTAAGGCAAGCATCACTTAGCATCACTAATACACAGGGAATTACAGTCAGGAAATTATTTAAAGCTCTGGAAAACAAAACATCTGAACCTTCAGCACATTTCTGTAATGGTTCTTTTTTTCCTGAAGGCTGATCAAAGTGAAAACATGAAATCTGTCTTAAAAACAAAACTCCAGGCTTGTTTGAAGTAGGAAACTCATCAAGAGCTTGTGTGAGGGCAAACAAGACACATCAAAACTGCTGACAGATAAAGTTCATTATTTCACAGATGCTGTTATGACTGTGTGAGCGATGATGAAACCATATCAAACCAGAGGATCAAAGTGGGATTGTCATCAAACAACAGAAGGAGGATATGAGATCAGAAAAGAAAAGAGCTGAAAGTGGAGAAGTTGAAAATTGCTAGAAAGTTTTGACCTTTTCTATAACAGAGCCAACAAATAACCCAACAGCATAAAATATGAAACAGAGGGAAGTTGTTATTTATTTTTATTTAGGAAACACAAACAAACAAACAAACAAAACTTAAAAGCTATATACAGTTCCATCATTTTTACCCATGGAAAAATAAATAAATAAATAAATAAAAGATACAATCAATTGAATACAGGTTGACCTGTGGGGCAAGTTGTCACAACAATAACCTGCTGTTTAATGGTACTGGTTTGAGAAGAATAAATTTTTTGTTTGTTTTTATTATTATTATGCTTCTGTTATACTGTTATTAATGTTTTCTCATTTCCAGTGTGTGCATGGCCTATAAATATTAATATCCTTCTTTCTACTATGATTTATGGCAAAGAAAGAGAAAGAATTATGCTTATTACTATTATATTATTCCCCATGTTTACTTTATATTTTTAATACCTTCTGTAGATAAAGTTATCTTCATATACTTTTATTTAAATTTTTTATTTTATTTTAAACTGTTTATTTGCATTATTTTACTTTTATTTTAGTTTTTGCACTTTGTTGGCAATAAAAATTTACAGTTTATTTCATGCCTATAATGCACAGAATATTGAAAACATACATAGACCATCGTTAAAAGCGCAAATATTGAAATTAAATGAAAGAGTTAATCATGATTTTTCCCCCTTCATTATAACCTGAAAAGCATGATATATACCCATATTCTCAACTCTCCAGCCATCAACATTTCCACCATTATACCCCAGGAAAAGATGATACAGTCACGGGTCGACTCCTGGGGCAAGTTGTCACAATGAGAACCTTCTGTTTAACCTGCTGATTTTAGAAGAATACTTAAAAAAAATACTATTTAACGTACAAAAATATATATATCTGTTTTTAAAATGCATTAGAGACCACTGAATTACTTTTATGATAAATTTAAGCAGTAAAAACAATTCTGAAAAACAGACCGGCTCGGGAAACACAGAATATAGAAATGGTAACATTGAAAAATATCAAATGCTTGACTTAATGAGATATTACCCCTGTGACAGCTTGCCCCGGTCTCCCCTGCATTGCTGTGCATAAGTGTTAAATTTGAATTCAGCTTTGATTATTAAATATATTTGAGAGATCTGAGGGGAAGTAAGGGAGTTAGTCAGCAGTCATTCTGTGCTGAAGTACTGTATGATTTATCACAGTCAGGCAGCCCACAGGGTCTCCGTGGAGACAGTTGCTGGTAATTGTACAAGAATGCGGGTGGTCTGGGCTCTCAAGGGGTGCATGGATGTTCAGGAAAACACTGTACCTCATTATGATTCAGCTACTAACAGAAACTAGGACACATTGCAGAACATCACACCTGGAAACAGCACAGGCAATGTCTGTCTGTCTGTCTGTCTGTCTGTCTGTCTGTTTGTCTGTGGTCAGACGAATTACAATTTGAAGTTCTTTTTGGAAAACTGGGATGACATGTCAACCGGCCTAAAGAGGACAAGGACAACCCAAGTTGTTATCAGCGCTCAGTTCAGAAGCCTGCATCTCTGATGGTATGGGGTTGCATGAGTGCGTGTGGCATGGGCAGCTTACACATCTGGAAAGGCACCATCAATGCTGAAAGGTATATCCAAGTTCTAGAACAACATATGCTCCCATCCAGACGTCGTCTCTTTCTGGGAAGACCTTGCATTTTCCAACATGACATTGCCAGACCACATACTGCATCAATTACAACATCATGGCTGCGTAGAAGAAGGATCCAGGTACTGAAATGGCCAGCCTGCAGTCCAGATCTTTCACCTACAGAAAACATTTGGTGCATCATAAAGAGGAAGATGCGACAAAGAAGACCTAAGAAAGTTGAGCAACTAGAAACCTGTATTAGACAAGAATGGGACAACATTCCTATTCCTAAACTTGAGCAACTTTTCTCCTCAGTCCCCAGACGTTTGCAGACTGTTATAAAAAAGAAGAGGGGATGCCACACAGTGCTAAACATGGCCTTATCCCAACTTTTTTGAGATGTGTTGATGCCATGAAATTTAAAATCAACTTTTCCCTTAAAATTATACATTTTCTCAGTTTAAAAATTTGATATGTAATCTATGTTGTATTCTGAATAAAATATAGAAATTTGAAACTTCCACATCATTGCATTCTGTTTTTATTCACAGTTTGTACAGTGTCCCAACTTTTTTGGAATCCGGTTTGTAAATCTTTGCATTGCATGTTTTAGCAGCACAGCTAATATGTAAAGCAGAGGCAGTTGAACACCAAAGGCTTCATCAATGAGCTCAAATCTTTTCAATGCAGATGCATCAGCCAAACGCAATATTAATATAGGAGTAAAACAGCAGGAGTATTCGGAGCATTATACATTTGTAAAGCACAACAGGCATATTCCAGAAAAACTATTCATTTTGATTTAATAAAGTTATGTTAGATAATGAGATCACTCTACAACGTTCTTCTGATGCTTAAAAGTGCACATCAATTTGTGCTGTTTGTGGAAAGCACCTAAAGCTTTTTCTCTTTGTTTCTTTATGCATTTCATTTTCATTGTCTCTTTCACACTTTTTCTATCCATCTCTTACACAGCCCTCCTGGGACACAAAAAATGCTAATAAGTGTGTCAGATAAACAAACAATGAGAAATGGTCGTCCCATGGCCTCTCTGTCCCTCAGCTTTGATCTCTGTGTGTTGTATTGTTCACTCAGGCCTGTTGTTCTCCTGAAAGCCTCTATGAAGCCTCAGCCACAGGCTTTTTACATCCTAGACGTGTATCAAAAGCATGACAATCGACTACAGGAACACAGAATGAACAGATCAGATGGATTCAAGATCAGCTTTTGAATCTTGGAAAGCATAAATAGCAAATTGTAATGACAATAATTTTAAATGTATATTAAATACTTAAAGGTAAAGTGTACAGCTTAAAGTGTAAATGTTAAAATACTTGCATTAAAAAATGCTTTGGTTTTCTCAAAATATGCATTTAATATCACACTAATATATATTATTATATTTAATACATTTTCCAACAATTCTCAAACTATTTGTTCGAAGCCATTCTAAGATTCAGTGTCTCTCTCATTTACCACACGAACAAGCTACAGTGTTTGAGGACGGGTCAAGCTGTTCATGGCCGGCCAACGTAGAACATAGGCTTGCATTATGCAAATGTCTTACCCTGTGACATGTAGCCATCACAGAAGAGGGATACAAATTACCTATGGTTCGTTTAATCTGTTCAGAGTCGATTCTTTCTTTTGGGTAACTTTATTTATCGTGCACTTTTGGCTTTACAACTTTGCATATATATTTTTTTCAATCATATACAGCTTCATTACGTACTGCATGAAAGGCAATATTCGAAATGGCATAATAGGAGCAATTTAATATTTGATTTATTTATTTATAAAATAATAATTTATTTGTCAACCCTGGTCCAATTTTTTAATATTTTATCAAACAATATTAAATTTTACAGTAATGAATTAATTTTTATATAATAAGTATATATACAATAATCATTTGATTGTCAAACCTGGAACGTTTTTTTTTTTTTTTTTTTAGATTTTATATAATAATTATTTAATTTATAAAATAATCATTTATTTGTAGTCCATGGTCCATTTTTTATATATTTTAAACAACAATTATTAAATTTTACAATAATCATTTAATTGTTAAAGTTAATATCACTTAATTTCTTAATATTTTTCATAATTATTTAATATATAAAATAATTATATAGATTTTTTTATTAAATGTGGGGGACAAGTGAAATGTGAAAAAGATGACACAAAAATAATGCAAAATAATTATAATAATTGTGTTCTACATTTGATGGATTTAAAACAGACTGGAGATGTTTTGTTGATGCTGCTCTGTACAGTATATACAGCTAACACTGTGTGTTTATGATAATTCAGTCAATGAATTTTAATTGCACTAGCTGTGGATGCTTTCGGTAACCATGACATCACAACAAGGAGAGAAAAGCATGTTTATGCAAATTTCAAATGCATCTTAGTCGCTTTGTTAAATATAAATGGCAAATTTCAATTTCAATAAATAGAGATGGCATTGTCCAGAACTGTAAAGAGCAGCACTGACACACATACACAAACAATCTTCCATCTATACAGCTTCTGAAACAACAAAACAACTACATCAGCAGCTTTTGTTGGTTTTGAACCTGACAGCTAATGAGACGGTCCAATCCATCTAAACCTGCTTCTCCTTCGAAACATACCAAGTGTAAAGAAGCTGCTTCAGTCCCACTACATTAATTAGCTCCAGCCTGAAAGCAACCCATCTTTGAGCATTCATTCTTCAGACATCTCCTGAATCACCCACACAAGCTTTTAGGCCATCCATAAATAAATGCAGCCTTTCTACACAAGATTAATCTGCAACATTCCCTCCTTCACAAAACTAAAACAAGATCACTAAGCAAGATGTGAAACTAAATTTGACTTTGAGCAAAACTCTCTCACTGTGTCTTCCTGCCCATTTGTGTCTCAAATCACATTTCACAAGTAGTTTTTTGGTTTTGTTTTGTTTTTAAATATAAAAAACTATGCAATGAAAAAGTCATGTTTTGGTGCAAGAGTTCATTATACATTGAAACCTATTTGCATTTTAATTGTGATCAAATCAGTTACTTCACTATGTTCAGAGATTTTTGTTGGATGTTATCTTTGGAGTATGGATATTTTATTTGTAAACATCATATTTTTTCACTTATTTCAGTTAATATCATAAATCTAGTGAGCTAAGTCAGAAGTGCTGACAGTGTTGCGTAAACTTCGTGAGTCATTTACGCTGGAACTGCTCCAATTTATTCTAACACTTGACTTCGATCATTCAATATAAGGGATTTACTAGCAAAAAAATAAATAAATAAATAAAATAAATAATTTAAAAAAAAAAAAACATGTAGTAGGAATGGGCAATATTGGCTTAAAAATATATCACGATATTTCTGGTATTTATTGCGATGACGATAATTAAGGGAATCCCGTTTCTTTAAAGAAAAGTATTATCTTTCCTACCCAAAACAGGGTGTTTTGAGCATTACTGAGTACACACGAAAAGTATTGAATGTTTAATTCATTCACTGGAAGCCGGAGTGCGCCCTTGTGCAGTCAGTTATCGCTGAATAAAGTGCCAAAGTTTGTAAACCGGCCCATACACATGCAAAACTGTATCCCAGACGTGCTACTGCAGTACATTTTTTTCAGACCGATTTTTTTGTGAACTGTGCAGGCCTGACTAAACCAGTTCCAGATTGTAGAAGGAGCTCTTCATTTAGCGATAAACTTCTCCTCTATTTCACGGCGGCACTCGCACACAGAAATTATAGGTGAGTTAGACTTGAAGCAGCGCTGCTCAGAATGATCACGGTATGACATCAAAGTACCGCGAGAGCGATTTGAATGCATAGGATCCATCTGCTCTCTTATCGCTCTCGCGGTACTTTGATGTCATACAGCTGCGCAGCGCTGCTTCAAGTCGAATGTGCCTGATGCCAGATACTCCCAAACAATTTGCCATAGTTATGGGAGCGATACCAACAGGAATCTGTATGCTTTTTAAAAAATTACACTCAATCTAATACTATAACTACCGCTTTCCCTGAGCCAATGGATACTCCAATAAGTGAAATATGTTTTTCAAGAAAAAAAGAAAAAAAAAAGAAAAAAGATTGAGACAATAAAGTAAGATCCCTGTTTATTGAAAATAATATCTCGATATCTCCTGCAATCTTTTACTGGAATAATTTATTTAAAAAAGTAAAATGTAAAAAAAAAATTGGTCTTTACAACAAAAATTTTTTCTCACAAATAAAGTAAAAGAAGTGTCTTTTAAAATAATAAATACATTTTACTCTGTTAAATATTTTATGATTAAATATAAAACCAATACTGATACAAGATGCTCATTTTGTCAAGTTCACCCAGAAACTGTCTATCATTTATTTTGGTCATGTTTCTATACTGAACATCTATGGAAAGATGTTGAAACATTTATTAAAGATAATATCCAACAAGATTTATTGGTTACTTTTAAATATATTATTTTTGGACACTTTGATTCTGATTCTAATAAAAACAAAGCTTGTTTTGTTATACATTTAATTTATTTTCTTGGCAAATTATATATCCATAAATGTAAATTCACCAACAATAAACCAATTTTTCTTTTTTCTTTTTTTTTTAAGAATTTAAAATGTATCTTAATACTATTTCATCATCTGTAAATAAGAAAGGGAGAAAAACAACCTCAATTAGTAATGACTTTAATTTGTGCACTCTAATTGAATTATAAATTAATATCTTACCCTCGTGTTTTTGTTTTGTTTTGTTTTGTTTTTCCCCACTTTTTCTTTTTTCTTATTTTTTTGTATGTTCTGTATGTTCAGATGACATTGTAAATATTGTTGATACATGTTGTGTACTCTATACAAAGTTGTATATCTTAAATGTCATCTTTGTGATGTTTGCATTCATAAAAAAAAAAAAAAAAAAAAAAAAAAAGTTGAATGTGCCTGCTGTCAATAATTAGACGTTATCGTTATTATCGCAGGAAGACTAATTCTTATTCATCCATCCATCCACCAATGTTCTTCCGCTTATCCGGGGCCGGGTTGTGGGGGCAGCAGTCTAAGCAGAGATGCCCAGACTTCCCTCTCCCCAGACACTTCCTCCAGCTCTTCCGGGGGGATACCGAGGCTGTCCCAGGCCAGCCGAGAGACATAGTCCCTCCAGCATGTCCTTGGTCTTCCCCGGGGCCTCCTCCCGGTGCGACGTGCCAGGAACACCTCCCCAGGAAGGGGTCCAGGAGGTATCCGGAACAGATGCCCGAGCCACCTTAGCTGGCTCCTCTTGATATGGAAGAGCAGCGGCTCTACTCTGAGCTCTTCCCGAGTGGCCGAGCTCCTCACCCTATCTCTAAGGGAGCGCCCGGCCACCCTACGGAGAAAGCTCATTTCGGCTGCCTATATCCAGGATCTTGTCCTTTCGGTCATGACCCACAGCTCATGACCATAGGTGAGAGTGGGAACGTAGATTGAGCGGTAAATCGAGAGCTTTGCCTTGCAGCTCAGCTCCTTCTTTACCGTGACAGACAGGTACATCGGCCGCATCACTGCAGAAGCTGCACCTATCCACCTGTCAATCTCCCGCTCCATCCTTCCCTCACTCGTGAACAAGAACCCAAGATACTTGAACTCCTCCACTTGAGGCAGGAGCTCTCCACCAACCTGAAGAGGACAAGCCACCCTTTTCTGGCTGGGAACCATGGCCTCGGACTTGGAGGTGCTGATTTTCATCCTAGCCGCTTCACACTCGGCTGCAAACCGTCCCAGCGCACGCTGAAGTCCTGACCTGAGTCCGGACAGCCCTTAACAGAGGGCCCCGGACCCCATACTCCCGGAGCACTCCCCACAGGATGCCGCGAGGGACACGGTCGAATGCCTTCTCCAAATCCACAAAACACATGTGGATTGGTTGTGCAAACTCCCATGAACCATCCAGCACCCCGACGAGGGTATAAAGCTGGTCCAGTGTTCCACAACCGGGACGAAAACCAGACTTTCGGCTGTTCGACTTTCGGCTGAATTCTCCTCTCCAGTACCCTAGCATAGACTTTTCCAGGAAGGCTGAGGAGTGTGATCCCTCTGTAGTTGGAACACACCCTCCGCTCCCCCTTCTTGAAAAGAGGGTCCACCACCCCGGTCTATCATTCCAGAGGCACTGTTCCCAACCGCCACGAGATGCTGCAGAGGTGTGTCAGCCAAGACAGCCCCACAATATCCAGGGACTTGATAATTCTTATCGTGAGGAGAATTTGTACCGGTATATGATATCGCAAACGATAAGATATCGTCCATCTCTAGCACGTAGAGTGATGGATGAAAGCTTTCCGAGATTCCAAATCAGTTAAACCATGATTCACTGTTTCGAAGCGGCCCACTCGGATCGCGGATTGCGAATCATTTGATTGATATCAAGATTTCGGAGGGGGTACGCAAAATATTTGACTCAGATCGGAACTTCGCACATCGCGAATCATTTGATTTATATAAAAACAAACAAAACAAACAAAGAAAAAGGAAAGAAAGAAAAAAAAGAACATACAAATAGACTACAAATCCCTTAAGAAAATTAACCATGGTTTTATTATAGTAACCATGTTTTTTTCTTTTTTTTGTAACCACAGTTTTTGGAGGTAATACAACCATGGTTAAACTATGGTTACTGTAGCAAAATCATGGTTAATTTGTGGTTACCATGGTTTAACTATAGTAACATTATTTTCACCTTAAGAGGACACAGGATAAACAAATAGCTCAGATGCAGTTTTCACTGTTTTATTATTAACAGAACTTTGGATAGCTTCAGTATACTTGTCTAGATAAACTTTGAATAAAGAAAAGAGAGGTTTAGAGCCAGATTTTTGTTTATGTGAACATTAGCAATAAGGAAACACAACTTAATTACATTATATTTTTCCTATATTTTCTTTTGAGTAGTCAAACAAATTCACTTACAAAATGAGATAAGGAACATTAAAACAATCTGAGCAAAGTTTCTCTGTGTGTGTACATTGCCAAACAAGTGATTGTGAAATCACTTCAATATCTGTTATTATAATTACGTCCATAAGCTTTTTGTGAAATTTGGAGCAACTAATTAATCTGTTGTTTGACCACTTCATATTTAATATAGTCTTTTTTGTTTTTTGAAAACATGCAGCTTTTCGCTTCACAAGACATTAACTAATGGACTGGAGTGGCGTGGATTACTTGTGGATTATTGTGATGTTTCGCAATATGACTCTCATTCTGACGGCCCCCATTTACTGTGGATCCATTGGTGAGCAAGTGATGCAACGCTACATTTCTTTAAATCTGTTTCTCTTCCATAAATCTTTTACACAAGCAAGAAAAAGAGAAAAGCAGAAGTGAGGGATGAGTATTCCTCCTCTTCTGTGTAATCCTGTTCTCTTGAATGAATAAACTGTGCACTCATCACATTTCTCATACTGAAGGTTTACCACACTGAGAGAGAGAAAGTTTCTATTTTACAAATACAAAATACTGTCTTTTGAAAGTATTCATATAATAAGGTAACAATGAAATCTCCTCGTCTCACTTCAATAAGACAAACTCAAATATTTTTTTTAAATATTTCAGAATGAAATACACTCAATAACAAAAGTGTTATACTTAGATTTGATAGTGTGGGTTTACATTTCTACTCTAATCTCTCTGCCAAACAAAACAAGTGTCGGGTAAAATAACTTCTGCATGCATGTCTGGTGTGTACAGTAGTACAAAAGCATTGTGAAAGTGAGAAGAGAAGGGAGTATGAAGCATTTCAGAAAAGCAATGCAGTTTTTTATCTTCTCATCATAAAATGTGCAAAATCTCTCCTTAGCATCTATTATTAAAATTTTTCTCACTGAGGCTACACATCTACTGTACAGCTCTCATGCATCACTCTGCAGAAAACCACGTTTGTTATGCATTTATGAATTGCAAATACTTTAAATCTAAGTAATTTACATTGCGTTCAAGGCATACATTTGATTCGTTCATGCACATCCCCAAACCTGATGGAGTTGCTGATTTTACATTTTATTTTGCAGACAAAATACTTTAAAATATGTATACTGTAGTTCATAAGGCAATGGTTTTTGAGCTGAAATACAGCAGTATTTGTGTATTTTCCATTTTTTTTGTGTGTGTGTGTATTTCCCATCCCTGAGTACTGCATACACCATTAGTGAAGTGAAGTGACATACAGCCAAGTATGGTGACCCATACTCAGAATTGGTGCTCTGCATTTAACCCATCCAAAGTGCACACACAGAGCAGTAAACACAAACACACCGTGAACACACATCCGGAGCAGTGGGCAGCCAATTATGCTGCGGCGCCCGGGGAGCAGTTGGGGGTTTGGTGCCTTGCTCAAGGGCACCTCAGTCGTGGTATTGCCGGCCCTAGACTCAAACCCACAACCTTAGGGTTAGGAGTCAAACTCTCTAACCACTAGGCCACGACTTCCCCAGGCATTAATTTGCTACAGTTATATGCCATAACGTAGGCAGAAATTAAACTACCTATTGAATTGTGAGGGGTTTTGCATCATCTTCAACACAAAATGTTGCTATTTATATGTTCTGATTTTTCTTTCCTTTTCCTGCTAGTTTCAGTCTGATGAACAAAAGCTTTAAGACAAATTTGCATAATTGGTTCCTGGGCACCAAACCAGAGGTCTGCAAACATATGCAAAGAGGTCTGTTTTAATATTTTAAAGCCATTTTAAAGCCATTTGGAAAGAAAAAAGTACAGAGTAGGATTTCTGAGTAATATATATATATATATATATATATATATATATATATATATATATATATATATATATATATATATATATATATATATATATATATATAAACATATATACAAAATAATAATAATAATAATAATAATAATAATAACAATAATAATAATAATAATAATAATAATAATAATAATAATAATAATAATAATAATAAAAGTGTCTGACAAACTCTATTCATATTCTGAATTTCTAGTATTGCAGTGGTAAGTAATGACTTGGGTGGGCTAGAAATTCTTAAAAACAAACTACACACACAAAAAAAAAAATGGTGCAGAAAGAATTTTCAGTAAATTTCACAAATAGTTACAAAAAACTGATAAGTAAACACAGAATTAAACTTTGAAGTAGCAAATAGTAAAGCGTGCTTCGGTAATCTTGGTTTTATTTAAAATTTTGAAAGGTTATTTTTATTTTTTTTACAGTAAGAAAACAAGAACCTAAAACCTCCACAAAGATCCATGACAGTGCTATTGTAGTATCATAGAGATGCTATTACAGTTTCGTTAATATTTTGAATTAGATTTTACTTTTATATTTTATATTTTCATTTTTAGTTATAAAGTTTTGGCAATTTTTATGTCTATATAGTTTTTATTATTTTTTTAATTTTATTTAGTCATTGCCTTGGCAACAAGCTGAAATAAAATGTTTACTTTTTTGTATTTTATTTTACATAATGTTGATTTCAAGTAATGGAAATAAAAGTTAACAGCAATAAGCCTGATCCACAAAACCATACAGTATGGGACACATTAAGAACGGAAGGAAGTTTGGGATTGTGAGAATGCAAAAGAGTGATTCATGATCCAAATATAGAAACAGCAACCATATCCACCTGAGATAGTAGCATTAAATGATTAATGTGCTGATGAATAAGGTCAGTTCTGCATCACAGGTACAGTGTTGAGGAGAAACTCTCCTCTTATTGCTCAGGACTCTTTGGCGCACAATGGCACTTTTTAATGTTTCCTTCCTCTGCGTGAGTTAAGCAGAAGCTTATGTAATTGTTGCTGTGAGATTTGAGAGCGGGATGGGAACCCCTGTGGGCTGAACATTCCCCATCCAGCTTTACTAGATCTTTGCATCTCTTTCATCTCTTTTTAATAGCAGCAGGAGAGCGGAGATGAACGGTAACAGGAGTGTTTGCACTGCAGGAAAAGAAGTTGAGAATTTTTCTATTGCACTTTCTCCACAGGGCTTTCTGTTGTATAGACCCATAACCCAAACTAACTAGCTTAGAGATAAATCCCACAACAAACTTTGTTATGAAGCAAAATATATATATATAAAAAAATGGAGAAAATAACTAAGGAACTGTGCAGTTAACAAACAACCAATGTTGTATATATATATTAGTTTTTGTCAAAAGACCCGGTACTTCGGTACCAAGTCGGTACTGAAAAAATGAAAATGTCACGGTACCAGGTTTCTTTAAGTACCGGTGGTACTTTGGCATACAGCGCTATGATTTCCGCGAAGCAGAAAACACGGACGGAATCTCAAAATCCAGTCATGAAAATGAAACTTACATTTTAATATGGACAGTCACGGAATTTGTCAAAGTTAGCATAAATTAATCAAATCAAATCTCCATATGGACCAGTATCTGTAAATGTTAAGCCGCAAAAGTGGGTTGAAATATGAATCCTGCATGTTCTGCGCATCTCTGTGTGAATGAATGAATGGCAGAGACGTTTACTACATAGACTGAAGCGCGTGACGCTTGCAGTAATTTCAGCATCTGCCGTCTCAATGAGGACATAAATACATAAACAACATCACCAGAACTGTTCTGAGTCACTTCACAAGTATTTTAAGTTTCATTTGAGTAAAACCAGTGTCAATTTAAAGGTATTCACGGCAACCCAGGGTTTCACACACATTGATTTATTTGTGGCGGGTGCCACAATATCAAAACTGACCGCCACAAATAGATTTTTCATATGTATATATGGGAGCGGGGGAGTGCCGCCACAAATAGAGTGTAAAGCTGTGGGAAACACTGCAACCCGTCAAAATAAAAGTTAATTTTTACATAAAGGCATTGTGCTAGAATTATTACTATTATTTAGTAGAATGTATGTGATACTGCTACTACTGTTGAAAAAATTAATAACTTTATTTTTTAAATAAATAAATCACACAATATTTCTTCCATGTTTTAATTTTAATAGCAAATCCCCTTTATTTAACAAAAAATTAAATGTGTTAAAATTTCATTAATTAAAAGACAAATTAAATTTGGATGAAACTTGTTTACTGTTTTTCATACTTATATTACTTGTAGAAAAACTTAAACACAATTGTAAATAAGTATAAAGAATGGCATTGGTTTTATTTTTAGTGATAAAAAGTGTGTTTTTTTTTTTTAATTAGCATATTTTTGTGTTTGGCTTTGGTACCGAAATTGGTACCGAGAACCGTGGATTTTCACTGGTATCGGTACCGAATACTGAAATTTTGGGTCAGATTTGAATTATACATATCCACTTAAAATTATTTTGCATAAAGATGACATCACTGTTAACAAACATGGAACTCAAGAAAAACTTTTTATATTTTTATATCTTATGTCTTATTGCTGATGGGTTGTGATTGTGACACAATGGCCACCAAAATATCTACTGGTGTGAAGAAGCTTAGAAATGAAAGCTACAATGGAAAAACACGACATGAATGTACCATAATGATGATCAATTACAGATTAACTGACAGATGATGAATGAAGGACACATGACCTTTTAGGAACCTCCAGGATCCTTTAAAAGTGTATCAGTGTGCAAATGGACCATCACAGACCCAATATAGCAGATCAGTTGCACAGTGGAGAGAAACAGATCAAAAGAGATACTTTAGTTTCTGTATTACTTGCTTCAGTTTAAAATGGCAAGAACTTCATGATGATTTATTACAAAAACAGGGCTTTGTTTTCATTGCAACTTTTGCTTTTTTCATTCCGTTCCTCACTCGGTTCATTAACAATAATGTGCAATAATGAATATTATGTGCCATGAGAGTTGCTGAGCGGCAGTGACCTTCTTATAGAACATTCTGGAATGCTCCAGTGATTACATTCAACCTTTTTAATGGGACCTGTCTACATACAATCCCTGATTCATTTAGAGAAGCAGACTAGATGTTGAATGCTTGAAATGAGGATAGGAGAGACTCTGAAGAAGACTTAAGTGCAAACATTTGAGCAATTATAAAGTATTTTCTTGGTTTGTCAGCAAATTCTTTCCCCTGAACATGATTATGCAGCACAATACAGTACCTTGTTTTGGCAGCATTGCATGCATCCTTCATGGAGAAAGAATTAATGCATTGCAACAAGCTCTTTTTTTTTTTTTTTTTTTTTTAGCAAAATTGCAAATGAAGCAAGAAAAATGTTGATTTATAAATAGAATATATTCTATATCTTTTTTATCCAATAAAATAGTCCTAGAAATTATCATCAAAATGTGTAGAAATTTGTAGAACATAACAATGATTTGTAATAGTTCACCCAAACAAATTGGCTGAAAATGTGCTCACCCTCAGGCCATCTAACATGTAGATGTTGAATGGATTTGGAGAAATGTAGCATTGCATCACTTGCTCACCAGTGGATCCTATGCAGTGAATGGGTGCCGTCAGAATGAGAGTCCAAACAGCTGATAAAAACATCACAGTAATCCACACCACTCCAGTACATCACTTAATGACTTGTGAAGTGAAAAGCTGTGTGTTTTTGTAAGAAACAAATCCATCAAGACGTTTTTAACTTCAAACTGTTGCTTTTGGCCAAAAGATTGCTTTCTCCATCTGCATTAGTCATCTCATCTGAATCAGGAGAGAAATATGCACAGATCAAGCACTGTTTACAAGTGACAACAGTCCAAATTAGTTTTAAACAAATATGAATTTTGATGTGATGTTTAAAAGTGGCATGGGTCTTTTTTATTTTTGAAGTGTTATTATGAATTAAGGACACATATTTTGGCCAGAAGCAATGGTTTGAAGTCAAAAAACATCTTAATGATATATTTGTTTCTTACACATGCAGTTTTTTTTCTTTTTTTTTCAGCTGATGTTTTTATTTTAATTTAAAATTTTTGGTGAATTATTCCTTTAACATTACCTCAAGCTGTCTGTGTAAAAGTGTAGAAATTAATCTTACAATGCTGCCATGCAGCTTCTCTTCTGTGAAACTGAATATTCTGTGATTCTGTTTGATTTGCACAGATGTTCTAGGTCTAATGTGTTTTGAATGCTTCGTTTGGGTTACATAATGAAATAACACAAACTCACACTCATTCTCTCATATCTCTCAGTGAAACGAGACCTGAATTTATCCTCAGCACACATTTGTATCTTTCTATACATCAGAATATTTCAATTCCACATCATAAATAGCCAGCAATATGCAACATGAATGAATAAATAAAATGATACAACCAAACTATGCAAAAACATCTGATTTTACAGATTTTTATATAACTGAGTTTCACATGAATATGTCATGCACCAAAACATGCACACTCACTTAAGCAAATACACAAAACTTTGCATCTAATAAATCAATAAGCTATTGGATTGCCTTATTCCAGAATCTCATTTGAATTCACTTAAATAAGAGATGCATGAGGAATACATCTGAGATATTGGTAGCAGGGCACAATTATGGCATGAAAAATAAAATCAGTAAATAAATGAACGTAATATTATTCAGTGGCATAAACCCAGGCACGTACAAGGAGTTCACTGTTATTAAAACAAACAGATTTATTTTGTTTTCTTTTTTATATATAAAGATCACATCAAAACTGTCTAACCAAAAAAGTTTTTTTACATGCCTTCATTTATTTTTGCTACTTTTTCAAATATATATAATGCTTATATTTTATTCTTTACCCTGACTTTCAGCATGAACATCTATCAAAACATTATTACAGTAAATATTTTATTAAATACATGTAGTTTAGAACTACGATGATCTTAAAATATGAACTATTTCAAATTTATTTGGTAAATTTGACTGTCCCACAATATGGTCTGTTTCCTTCACAACCAACAAATTTGCCCCTGTTAAAGTTTATAATATAAAGTAGTAATGACTTACAGTGAGGTCCCATTAGTGAATGTTAGCCAATTTTTTATTTATTAAAAAAGGTTGGGTGAAAATATGCATACAATTTTCTTAGTAAGCTTCTTTATAATTAATTATTTTCTATATATTTTTATAAAAATATGTTTTAACTAAAATAAAAATATAAGCTATTTCGAATTTATTTGATGATAATTATAATAATTTATTTGATGATAATAATTTAAATAAATCTGACAAAAAATTAAGTTGAAAACAAAGATTATTTAAGTAGTTTTAACAAGAAAATGCTATTTCAGTCCTTCAAAATGTCTTGCCATTTCTTAGTAATTACTTGTATAATTAACTAGCAATTTCTCAGTAAAAACTGTTTCTACACCACATTTTTTCAGTATACCCATAAATTTAATAAAGACTACAGTGCAGCACTCTCCATACCAGTTACACCATATCATTTGTCATGCTGTATATGACATTGATGTAGCACACACACCTGCTAACACAACACACACACACACACACACACACACACACGTTTGTTTCTGTGAAAAGTGGGGACATCCCATAGCCGTAATGGTTTTATACTGTACAAACTGTATATTCTATCACCCTACACCACCCCTACACCTAACCCTACCCCTTACAGGAAACTTTGTGCATTTTTATTTTCTCAAAAAAACTCATTCTGTATGGTTTATAAGTGTTTTGAAAAATGGGGACATGGGTAATGTTCTCATAAGTCACCTTCTCCTTGTAATACCTGTGTCATACCATGTCATTATACAAAGTTGTGTCCTGATATGTCACAAAAACACGCGCATCTGTTCATGCAAACACACACACACACACACATGCAGTGTTTTGGAATAATGGAGTAAAGGCCGCCAGGGATGAGGAGACAGGGGCGTAGCACCAAATTTTGGGCCCTGGGTACAAACCATCTTGCTGGGCCCCCATACCAAATACCATAGTGATACCAATGGCCTAAGTCTCTCATTTTCTTCTCTTTCCTCTTCAGCTCTGTCCTCCTGCTCCTGACTACCTTCATCACATTCTTCACTTTCACTTTCCTCTCATCACTTATATGAATATCAACCTCATCTTCTATTTCTGCCTCTGCTACAAGAGGAAATAAGCAAAATGGGTACATTGTTATTGTACACATTTAAACTTTTAAAACTGTAATTAGTAATTACAGTTTAAAGGAATAGTTCACCCAAAAATGAAAAAAAATGAAAATTCTGTCATCATTTTTCTCTCCCTCAAGTTGTTCCAAACCTGTATGACTTTCTTTCTTCTGCTGAACACAAAAGAAGATATTTTGAAGAAAGTCGGTAACCAAACGACTGATGCAACTGTTTAATTACCAACCCTTCTTTAAAATATCTTCTTTTGTGTTTAGCAGAAGAAAGGAAAATCATACAGGAAAATCATACAGGTTTGGAACAACTTGAGGGAGAGAAAAATGATGACAGAATTTTCATTTTTTGGGTGAACTATTCCTTTAAAGTTTAAATGTGTACAATAACAATGTACCTATTTTGCCTTATTTCCTCTTAACATTTAAGCTCACCTTGTCTCACTGTCACTGCTTTCACCTGGCCATGATGAGGGGCCTGCTGCTGCAGGGTCTGAAACTGAAATATATGGCTTCAAATGGTTGCTAAAAATATCCTTTATTGTCACAATACCTTTTTTAAAGTGTAGGCTAAGTACAAGTTAATTGCTGATTATTTGTCTGTTTAAAATAAATGCAGACTATAGAATCACAGGGTACACTAACCGCCAAACTAGACATTCAGTCTTTGAATTACGTTTTAAAATACTGTAAGTCATTTTCAATCATTAAGATGTGCATTAAACTGAGAACAATCCTGTACTTAATATAAGAGCGTGCGCGAACTAATTTACATAACAATGCGGTAAAATAGGCGCTAACGATCTGTGTTTTCGCGGGTGTTAGATTTGGACAATGGAGGGAAATATACAGTGTTTTCATGTAAACTTCTGACTCTGGGGAGAACTGCAGCAGAAGAGGAGACCAGCTGCGCAGCTGCCTGGAGTGGCAGTGTGTTGAGCTCCCAGCTCCGCCTCCGTCTGCTTCTCACTCCCTGTTATTTACCCAGAAATATTGTTTGCTCGCTATGAATGATGTGATACTATAAATTATTGGTATATTATTCAAATAGAGTATGAACATAAATGTATGCTATTCTACCTGGAGTAGATTTTATGTTAAAACAATGTCAATGCTCGATGATGCATTTGGAGCTCACCTTTCTTTTCAAAAATCTGAATCATTTGCCTTTCTCTCTTTAATCTTCTTTTCTTTTCGTTTTTGAGCCCCGATTTTCCTTTCTTAAGGAAGGACATGACTCTTTCCCTGTCTTCCTATCTCATATCACGGCTAACTCCAGCTCCTGTCTCATTAACTGATTCAATTTCACCGTAGGTCCGCAGCCAGAAGCACCTGACCTGCGGGTCGTACCATTTACATTGATTCGAGAGGGGTGGTGGGGCCCTAACTACAAGTTTAGTTTTGCACAGGAACTTTTTTATTTGTACATAAATGCTATACAAATGTTAGTGCATGTACTGTATATGTATGTATAGAAAACTGACTTCTAAGGGCCCCCCCCCTGCCTCGGGCCCTGGGTACTCGGTACCCTTTACCCCCCCAGTCCGACGCCCCTGTGAGGAGAATCACTCTAGCTCGTTATATAACAACTCAAAGCGCTGATATAATGGAGAGTGAGAGACACGCAAGAGGTTCACTGATTCCATTTTTAGTTTCTGACATTCTAGATCCTGAAGAAGCCAGAAAAAAAAAAGTGGTGTTACATTTCATTAAATTAATTTGACCTGAAATTTATACATTTGTAATGTATTTATTGAATAGTAAAAATAGATATTATAATGCACAAAAAGTAGTTTTAAATAAAATGTATATGCATCTGAATTTTTATATTGCATTAGAATAAATAATTCTGAAGTCTGACAAATCAATGTTTAAAAAAAATAATAATTTAGTCTCTCAATTAAAAGAGCAGATTTTATTTTATTATAATTATTATAATTATTTTATTTAATTTATATTTAATATTTTTATTTCAGTTTTAGTTTTTGTTATTTTAGTACAACAAGTTAAACTAAGTGACAATGAGAACTGTTTCAGCAACTAGCTGGAATAAAATAAGCTCAAGGTTTTGTTTTTAAATATTTTATTTTAGTTGTATTTCAGGAACCAATTTTTTTTATGGTTTTAGTAAACTATAATAACCTTGATAAGAGCAGAATACACAATAAAAATGATAAATGAATTAGCTAAATTTGGTGTACGTCAACTTGTAAACTTCCTAAAAATATTTAATGTCATATACTCCATTTCCATTTAATTTAATAATTAAAGACAAAATAATATGATACTAAATATTTAGGAAGTGTAAGTAATCTCTGAAGGGAAGCTGTCTGTCACTCGGTGGCAAACCCAGACTGATTTAATTTCTCAAACTCTTGTTTAAGACGCTGAAAGAATCTTTCAGAACAAACACCAGTGAATGACTTCAGCAAAGAGATTATACTGTGCTTGCCTCATACTGAAGAAGAGCTAGACATCCACAACTGGATATTGTCTGTGAAATAATCACTACTTATTAATTAATTTTGGATGGATTGAAATCACAAAGCCTGTACATACATTTTCCATTCACAAAGACTGCTGCTGCGCCATTATTTGAATTAACTGTTTTCCATGGAAGTCTCTATCAACTATTTCAGATAATCCGGTTCTAAACTTACAAAATGAGAGTCGGTCGCTTTACATGTCAGTCAGGTAGCCTCATCACGAGTGGGTGATTCTTGGCCAGAATAAGCTGCAATGTAAAGCAGACAAAAGTTCAAATGAGTACTTACATGCTAAGCATCGACTTGAAGATCAACTGCAACAGAAAACAGTTAGAAATAATTTCTCCTTCTGCAGAAATGCTTAAAGACACAAGTAGTCACAAAAAAGGAGTAATTCAAGCAGAAAGCAGATAATCATGAGAGAAAAAAAAATCACACCAATGAGTTATTTCACACCAAAGAAAAATAAAATAAAATAAAATAATTTTAACTTTTATTTTTAAAATTATGATAGAATCAATTACTTTATTTACATGCCCTAGAATATCCCAGAAAATTGCATATTTTGGGCAACCTGCATCACCTACACACACAAGTCCAGTGAGTGAGAAAAAGTCGATAGTTGTGGAACTCGGCTGTCAAGGATATTGTTTTCACTTAAACATCAGATGAAGTGAAAGTTTTCTCTTTAATACAGATGATGTCAATGTATTTTTCGAAGAGTCCGCTATTTTAGCAATAATAACGTCATCTGCCTGACGGATAGTAATGTCTACAACGGACACGATCGAACGCAGCTTGAAGTTATCTAATTTGACACGGTCTCCCTGCTACAATAGTAGTAAGGCTTTCCTCTGTGTATACTTATCCTTACAAGTACAATTTTAGCTTATTATTGGCGTCCCCTTCAAAAATCGCTCTTGAGAAATTTTATATTTTATATACACTTAGACGAAATTTACGCTCCTGCGTATGAGAGAGAGAGAGAGAGAGAGAGGGAGGGAGAGATGCCACAGGCTAAGCACACGCTCCTTCAGTCAGGTGTTTTTTTTTTTTTTTTTTAGCCTCTTCAGTCTTGCAGGTACATGACAGCCGTATGAAAAACCGCAAAGACAAAAGAGGCTTCATTTGAATGTCTCCATCTCAACATCCGCTGTGCACAACGATGTAACGCGTCGCGCGGGTTTGTTGACGGTCTGATGCGGGGCTGCTGTGGAGCTGTCCGCGGTGCTGAACCGCCGCTGTCCGCGGTGCTGAAATCGAGCTCTTCAGTCCCACAGCAACATTCATCGACGTGAATGCAAGACCAGCGGAGGACATTCACATCTAGCCAGCGTGGAAAGTATGAGGAGGGATTTCATGCCCACTCCGCTGCTCATATTGAGCTGTTTTGGAGCATCGTGGTTCTTGGCTGGTAAGTTTACAAGATTGCATTCCATCAATACTATTGGAGCATTTATGGGGACTGTTGCACGACCCATTAATTATGACATCCGATGAGACAGAGCGATATAGTTGTGTGGTCACATGTGACATGTGTAATGATGTGAAGTCTGAACCTTTGTGGGGAGCCTGGGAAAATATAAAGCATGAAATTAATTTGGTCATAAACAAAAGCAGATGCAATACGCTTGATGTAGAGCACTGAACCTAAATATTTTGGCAATAATAGACACCTGTTGAATCATAACACACACATGCACGCGCACACCCACAGTCACTTGAAAGCAGTGCGTCATAAATGTCTAATAGATTGGGTGAATTTAATTACATTATCGACTGCAAAAAAACAAATAATGTGCATTGTGTGTATGCTAATTGAAATTATAAATATTGTTTAGCAATATTCAATATTAATCTATGCTATAATATTTTTAACAAATTTTTGATAGTTTAATTCAGTCGATTTGCCACGAAAATTAAAATCAATCAATAAAATAAATAAATGATTTAAATTAACTATTAAGCTAATTAAGTTCATTAAAAAGTAAATAAAATAAAATTAGCATACATCAAATTTAGTCAAAATGCAATAACAGAAACACAATGACTGAAACTTTAATGATTCTGTCCTGCATAAACCTGTCACCTAATTTAACTACAACACCATAAATGCAGATGTTGCCTGCAAAATAATAAATCCAAACAACAGCTGACACATTAACTTATGGGGCTATAAATTTTGCATCTTAATGCACTATATTCAAGCCCTAGTAAAGAAGGAAAAGCCATGAATCAGAATGTTAACAGGCTTCTGGCAGCTGCTACCGTCAGATCCTTGATGCTTTTAGAGGCTCGAGTGACAGAAGCCACTAAAAGGTTGAGCTTCCAGTAGAAAAATGTGTGCAAGTTTACTTTAAAGAAGAGCATTAAACACTTAAATGAAACTGTGGCAGAGAAGTCGAGTAGATGAAGAGTAAGTTGGAGAAAAAATATGCAAAAATAAAGCCCAAAGCACATGGCTGAGCAAATCAGGTCAGCATAGTAAAAATAATATGATGAGATGAATGGCTTAAAGGAATAGTGCACCCAAAAATGCACTTTATGTCATTATTTACTCATGCCGTTATGTTTTCTGTGGAACACAAAAGCAGAATTTGTGGTGAATCTTTTCTGTACAATAAATAGTTCATGGCTGTCAAGCTCCATAAAGGGAACAAAAACCAATAAAGGTAGTCCATATGGCTTGTGCAATTTATTCTGAAGTCATATGATAGCTTTATGTGATATACAGACTGAAAACGAGTCATTATTATATACTTTGTTATCTTTATATGGTGTGTTTTGTTTACTCAGTATAAATCTGGCATGAATGTGGACCAGGACACTTACCTTCCAAACACATTCCCACTCACTTCCTCTGTGTTTCCATAGCAACCAAGTACAAACATACAGTATGGAGCTTTTCATTTGAGTATTTTCTTATGAAGCAAATACTATATCTCCTTTTTCCACTCACAAACACACATACTATACCTGGGTTATTACTGTTGACTAAAACAAAACAAAAAAACTATTTCAAATATATATATATATATATATATATATATATATATATATATATATATATATATATATATATATATATATATATATATATATATATATATATATATATATATATATATATATATATATATTAATTGAAGTAAAGATTACATAAAATCATAATAATAAAAAAAGGAGAGAAAATGACTCAAATTAAAATGAGAACTAAAAATATAAAAACTGAAATAAAAATAAAAATATTAATAAACACTATAATGTTATATAAATCATACTAAAATAACACAGAAACTGAAACACTGTCTTTTCTCATAAAGAGCACAGGATTCTTGGTTCCCATTAAATTGTTCCATTTCCTGGCAACTATAAATAGACGACAGTTAATGAACTGTATTGTTTTGTGTCATGAACATCCCTTACTGGTGATATATTCACTGTAATGGCTTCATGTGGCTAATTGCTTTGTGTTAAAGTGAGATTATAGTCAAAATCCCCAGAGGAACATTCACTCAAAAACCTTCCTTCATTTTGGTTTGTCTTTACTATAATCATCATGACCTATTTTTCTAGATTGTGTCATTCTTTATTTTCAGTCTTAACTGATTTTGTCTGAGATTAAATAAACACACTAGAGTTAATCTGAGTAAAATATATACAGTATAACATCAGTGTGTTGTATAGCTGATCATTCATGCTATTTTATTTTATACTTTATCAAAACAAAAATCATCGATTTGAAGTATTGCATTGCTAAATATAATGTTTTGTTATGAATTTAATACAGTTGTCCACAGATAAATCTAATGATTTCTGAATCAAAGCCTGAACAATAGTGTGAATGGAGTTAAGTGTTTATGCATTTCTGCCTGTCTTCTACATCTATGTGGGATGCTTCATTTCGAATTTAACAGCATGTGAATGTTGTTGCTCCCAGAATGCCTTTCTACAGCCTATAGAGAAGTCTATTTACTGCATGCATTAAGCAGGAGATACTGTATATATCTACTCTAAGACAGCTATTATGCCTGAAACACACTCTAAAGATGCTGCAGCGTGATTTCATGCGTCATCTACATGTGTCAGAGCACAATTCAGAAGAAAAATGCATGTACAGTATGCATTCTGCAATGGGCGCTGTAGCAGGCATTAGCTTAAACTGTTATTTGCATGGCTATTTTTCATAGTTTGAAGAAAATCATGGTACAAGAGAAAGTGGCACAAGAGATTAGGGTATTCTCTCCAAATGTTAATGTAAGTCTCATGAGCCTTAAATACACACAATACCATAAGTGATACTTCTAAACACCAAAAACAACAGCTTGCTGTTGCTTGAGATTTGTGAGTCTTTTGTTTATAAGAGTTGGACTACACAGATCACACTGTATGATGTTATTGCATTCAGTAATGAGGACTAAATAGGGAGGATTTTCCACATCTAAATGGGACAAAACTGTTCTCAATTTATTTCATAAAAGGATTTAAAAAATTGCTTAGTTTTTTTTTTATGTGCTTATTACTGCTAACTCTTCAATATTAATAAATGTGTGAATGTCCATCACTTCATTTTGGGGTTTCATGCATAAAATATGATTGCAATAATTAATTAACTGCAGTAAGACTCTCTGCTCTCACTGTAGCCATACACTTCAACCAGTTTTGTTCATCACACAACACGTAGGCAAGGAGGAGGTTATATGCATGAAAATTTTATCAGGGGCACCATAAGTTGTACTGGATTCACTGCTGGTGGGCGAGTTTCTCACACGTCATCCCTCCAAATGACCAAGACCTCTTACATCTAGAAATAGAATTTACATATAATGTATGTGAAATAGTGATTTCTAAACATTAACGAAGAGAAACAACAGCGCTCTCTGAAGCAAACGGTACTCATTCAGGAAACCTGAGAACACTTGAACATTAACACTCACAAACGCCTACACATTATAACTACTGGTCAACATGGAGCAGTTTTATTTACAGAAGAGAAATAGGGTCCATATGAGAATAGAAATAGCTACTGTATACAATATCTAAAGATTAAAGCTATTATATTTCATAATTTTACACATTATATATTTATAATATACACCACGAGTCAAATGTTTGGAATAATTCAAATGTTTTAATGCATTTGAAATAATTCTCTTCTGCTCATCAAGGCTGCATTTACGTGATCAAAATCAGTAAACACAGTAAAAACAGTGAAATATTACTATAATTTAAAATAAGTGTTTTCAATTTGAATATATTTTAAAATCCTGTGATGCAAAGCTGAATTATCAGCATCATTTCTCCAGTCTTCTTTGTCACATCATCCTTCAGAAATAATTTATTATATTTATACTGTATTTAGCAAACTAAACTATCATTAAACTCTTCATTTATTTACATATGAATATTATAACACTCGAAAATGAAAATACTGTCATTTACTTACCCTAATGTCCTTCCAAACCTGCATGCTGTTATTGTTTCTATGGGACTTTCATCTTAATGCAGCTCTTTTGCACTGATGAATCACATACAAAAAGACAAGGAATGTGCATAAAAAAGTAAACAAATAAAATGTTTTAATTTCATAGATTTTTCTTTACTGAAAACCATTTGGACAGAGTGTAAATTCTTGTCAGATAGAAAAATACATGAGCTCACTTTAACTATCCAATCCCCAAACTGCTATCAAGACCAGCCAAAGAAGAAAGATTAACTGCATGAACTGACTGGAATTCTTTCTTTTTCTCAGAAAGTTTGGATGCTCCAGTGAACGTGTCCATCAGAGATCTAAAGGTCAGCTCTGCTGTGGTGACATGGGACATCCCAGATGGGGAGCCAGTCATCGGCTTCGCCATCACACAACAGGTACTCAAAATGAGAGAGAGAGGTAAGAGAGAGAGAGAGAGAGAGGGGGGACAGGGAGGAAAGGTCACATACTCAGCACTCATATATCTGTATGTTCATTAAGCATCTGGTTAAATAGAGAGAAAGAGAAAAGTCAAGACAAAGCATTTCGTTTAACATTGTTTCATCTATCCACAACAGAAAAAAGATGTTCGCATGCTGCGCTTAATCCAAGAAGTGAACACTACCACACGGAGTTGTGCATTGTGGGATCTGGAGGCAGATACGGACTATATAGTACATGTTCAGTCTATCAGTACAAGTGGGCCGAGTCCCCTCAGTGAACCGCTGCGTTTCAAAACCCCCAAAGAAGCTGAAACACAGGCCTCCAAGAGCAAAGGTACTACTATATTATAAAAACTGTAGATTCTAATTCTCATTTTTTTTTCAGTATGAATTAAATAATTAATAATCAATGTTTGACACACCACTAATAGCGTCACTGTACTATTCACAGACGAAGTGACCATGGAAGAAGTGGATCAGAATGCTCAGCTCCGGGCAGGAGAGCTCATCATCATTGTGGTGGTTCTGATCATGTGGGCAGGTGAGTGAGCAGCACTGGATCAGTCAAATCCTGCTGCAACGTTCAGATTTACTGCAACGATCAGTTTATTGAATGGTTAATTGAACAGTTTATTGCAAATCTGCAGCATTTGTCATTTGTGTCTCTTTCAGGTGTGATCGCGCTCTTCTGCCGTCAGTACGACATCATCAAAGACAACGAGCCCAACAATAACAAGGATAAAGCCAAGAACTCATCCGAATGCAGCACCCCTGAGCATCCATCAGGCGGCCTGCTGCGCAGTAAGGTATAACCGCTGCCCTGTGAGAGTTCAGACCACACAGGCAGGTACAATCCTCCTGAACTGTAGCTCAAACCAAACTCCACTAACATGTCAGTTCATGTCTCATAAGACAATATAAATATAATAATTTTCTTATTGATCATTGGTAATAAATAAAGTCTTAATTTCCTTGGACTATAAAGATGCACCTCCCATAATGCATTTTTCATTTGATTTTAATAGTGTTATTTTAGTGTTATTGAAATATTATAATAGTTTAATGTTTAAAAAAAATATATATATTTTTTTTTCCCCGGTGTAATTTAATTTTTCGTTAAAGTTTTAGTGATTATTTTGTTGTGTTTTTCTTTTCTTTTTCTTTTTTTATAATAAGTCTGTTCAGTTTTCATTCATTTGTATTTCAATTTATTTTTCACCAAAATATTGGGTATATAATATAATATAATATAATATAATATAATATAATATAATATAATATATATAATAATATAATATAATATAATATAATATAATATAATATAATATAATATTGACCTGCTATACATTTTATATGCATGTTTTTACCATTTATTTGTTAACACTTTTATGTATTGAATGAATTATGTTTTTATAATTAACAATTGACTTGCTTCGCAATGCATTATGGGACTGCATTCTCTGAGAATGATAAATGTGATGCTGCTCAAAACAGTTATAATTGGCATCCTTCATTTCCTTCAGCTCCAGGCCGCTCTCCAATCCTCTCACTAACATTAGACATCTGCTTCCACTCTCCACAGTTCCCCAAGAACAACAACAATAACCGAACACCATCTGTGAACATTATCAAAGGGTGACAGGAATAGTTTCTGCTTCAATGGATTCCACTTTTACCACACGGCTACAGAGGCCATATGTGCTCATCCTCAAAACAGGAAGCAGGAATATTGGAAGTTTCCTGAAAACAGCTGGAATAATCCTGCCGGCAGAGCTAGCATCTGAAAGAGAAGCCAGAAAGGTGAACTTTCACACAGGCCCACTCTGGCTCCAGCAGTTTGGAAATTAGACCAAATCTGTGGCTTTTCGGGGACAGGAGAAAAAGACCCTTCTCAGTTCTCTTTATCGCTTTGCAAGCAACTGGTGTCGGCGAAGAAATCCGCACCCATTAAAAATTATCTCTTTTAAACTTTTAAACTCTTGAGCTTTGCTCCTTTATCTGGTTTTCTCTTTTGCCCAATTCAAATGGCATGATCCACATTCCTCTCAATGGTGATGAAGACTTTAATAATAAAGTAAATCTGTAGTAAGCCTATAAATACAGGACATATATTTCCAGCTAACAAAAAAAATATGTTCTCGGAACATTTTGCTAACATTCCTATGTTACAAAAATGTTACATCTGTTCTCTGAACATTCAAAATGTCCAAGTTTTGTGGGGTTACATGAACACTAAGGGAACATTCCATTTTAGAATTTTGCAAACATTGTTACTTTTGAATGTTCTCTGA
Source organism: Cyprinus carpio (assembly GCF_018340385.1). Taxonomy (NCBI): domain Eukaryota; kingdom Metazoa; phylum Chordata; class Actinopteri; order Cypriniformes; family Cyprinidae; genus Cyprinus; species Cyprinus carpio. Next base: position 25,130,848 of record NC_056584.1, on the reverse strand, counting down.
ACATTCTGAAACAAGTAGTAACATTTAAAAAAATGTTAGATGAAAGTCTAAAACTGTGTGTGTGTGTGTGTGTGTGTGTGTGTGTGTGTGTGTGTGTGTGTGTGTGTGTGTGTGTGTGTGTGTGTGTGTGTGTGTGTGTGCGTGTGTTAATGTTTTCAGAACATTATTAAAGACCACATAACTCTGAATGAACATTCTAGTAACATTTGGCTAATGTTCTAGCAAGGTTCTCTCAGTGTTCCGAGAATGTTCCTTGTTAGCTAGGGTGGTGTTCAAATGTCTGAAACCACATTAAGAATCGTGTATTAAAAAAACAAAAAACAAAAAAACAGTTAAATACGTAAGGTTTAAGTATCCTGAAATATTTTAAACAAAGAGAATTTATAAAGTGAATAAGATATATTTAAAATTCTGCACAGTTATGATATTAGTACATTTGTGACAAAGTATGCCTGGGTAGCTCTATTGAAGCTCAAGATCAGTGTTGCTATTGTTAACTAAAATTTTCGGTAATTGAAATAAAGCTGAAATGAAACAAATTTTAGAAGAAAAACTTAAAAAACAAATACACAAAACTAACTGAAATAAGTGTAGATCCTAAAATTACTAAAACTAAAACAAAAAATAAATTAAAGCTATATAGATTTTTTTAATTAATAAAAATGACAACGAGCACTTAAATGACTTAAATGAAATTAAAATGAAAGCCGAAAATATAAAAATAAAAGCTAATTAAAAATATAAATAAATATTATAATAGTACATAAAAGTAAAATAACTGTAAAAAAAAAAAATGAAAACAAGCAAATAAATGAAATAGAAAAAAAGAAAAAGAAAAAAAAAAGAAAAAAAAGAAAAAGAAAAAAAAAAGAAAAGAAAGAAAGTGGTCTCAGACTTTTTGGACTCTACTGTATAATTGTTAGAAAATTGACTAACAAACAGTCCTGGATATGGATGTTAGACATCACCAGGATCTTCTAAGGTTTCATCCAGCATTCCCAAACTCTAAAGCAAGACAGTATAATTTTAAATGGCTCCATTTCTCAAAAGGGAGAGAAATGTTCATCCAGAGAATAGGTGGCTTATTTTGGACTGGTTGAAATGATTTGACAGAGAGATGAAAGAATGTTGTGGAATAATTTTACTGACAGCTCTCATTCCAGCATAATGAGAAGGCTTTTACTTCTATTTCTGATTGTGTTGTTATTGTTTACACCTGCAGAGAAACTTGACAAACAAAACTGGTATAATAAACCAGCAGTGCTGGGGGAGATACTTTAAAACTGTAAGCCACTCCTAATTTAAAATAGATGGAATTTAGAAAAAGATACTCTGAAAAATGTAGTTAGTTACACTTTAATGTTTTTTTTTTAAAATTAATTAATCAGATCTGTGTTTGTTCAGGCACAAAAACAACAAGGAGTTTGAACGACTAAATGAACGCTCTCAATTAGAGCAACTATAAAGACAAATTTACATTAAATATGAAAATATGTCTAGAATTCACTAATTTATATAACCAAGCTGAAAAAAAAATACATAAAAATATATATAAAAAAAAAAATACTTAAAATGCCATGCATTTTAATCTGAATGAATTTAATCAAATTAATCAGAAAATATATATAAATAAAATAATTAGATATTGGGATGTTATGTTTGATTGTTTGATTATTTCAGTGTTTGATTGTGTTGTGTTTTTGGTTTTTTCTTGCTGTATTTTTATAGTTTATTGTTTTTTTGTTTTTGGATAAGCTATTAAAACCAGCTGAACTACACTCCAAAAATATTTAAGTTTAAATTTAAGATTTTTGAACTGCATATAAAATTTCTGACCATTTGGATTACACAATTTAAACATCAACAAACTAATAAGCCTGCATATTTGTCAGTTGTAGATAAATGAAACAGGTCAGATTTCTGTAAGAGTACTAATAAACTGATTGCATTTTAAATACACAATAACCAGATTTATGTGTATCACCAATAAATCCAATTTAAGTCTCATGCATTTTGCAACTAACTGTCTGTTCCACAGCTAGACATATTTTAATGATGTTCATAACTAAATAAATTTTCCCAATGAACAAATGTATGCTGATTTTAACCAATTTGAATAAATACATATTGAAAGTAGGAGTATTTGAATAAAAAAAGTAGATGCAAATCGTTAATAATAATAATAATAATAAATATATATATATATATATATTACCTGTTGTACCCATTTCATTTATTTCTGAATGACGAATATGCATCACATTAAGTTTTTAGGTTATGTTAAAACTGTGTAATCCAAGTGGATGATTATTATATTTAATTCAAATACAAAAATCTTAAACATTTACTTTTTTTTTTTTTTTTTGAATCATGGTAGTGTCAAAGATTCACTGAAAAAAAGCAAATATAGCTCCCCAAAACTATTAGATACTAGAATGCTATTACCATACTTTAGAATGGTTGTGTATATGTCCTTGTAGTATATAGTGTTTATTCATTAATAAAAGGGATCGTTGTAGTGCGGAGTAATTTAAACATACAGTGCTTCTGTTAGTTCTACATGTTCTCATTATGATGTCAAGCCTGGTTTCAATTATTTTAAATGGTGTGAGAGAATTGTCTATAAGACAAGATGAATGATATAGGACATTTTCAGTATTTTCTGGACTGCCGATCAGCGAACTTCTCTTCAGTGCTTATATGATGTTTCTCTGAAGGACATTCCCCTGTGCTTTCTCAACATCGTCTCTGAGGGAGACTATCCTCCTCTCTAAACAAGGGCTGAACATGCTTCACATCAGCAATAATAACCACGGGGGATTCTGACCGGCCTCCAGGATTGCACTTAAACCGGTGGGACCATCAACGGTGGTCGATAACAATATGGGAATTACAGGACTGAAGTCACTGTACTACGTTCTCACTTTAATGTGTGCTTTTACTACACTATATTAAACGCATTCATTGTCATTAAATCTGATAGATGGAATTGCAAAAAATCTTTTGTGTTGTTACTGTCACCTCATAAAGCTGAATACGGAATAGCAAAACTAATGACAGTTTACCAAGCAAACCATTATTCGCATCCTGAACTCACACCTATGGGTTAATCAACCTTTCAGTTGTTTACTTGTCTCTGCATATTAAAGGAACAGTTCACTCAAAACTGAAAATTAGATGAAAATGTACTCCTCAGGCCATCATAATCCACAAGTAATCCACACAACTCCAGTCCATCAATTAACATACTGTGAAGTGAAAAGCTGCATGTTTTAAGAAACAAATCCATCAAGTGATTTTAACGTCAAACTACATATTTCGCTCCTGATTCAGAGACAACTTTATCACTGGAGAAAGCATTATTATGCATAGAGGACTGTTTGAAATTAAAAATGTCTTAATGATGGATTTGTTGATTTATCAGCTGTTTGGACTCTCGTTCTGACGGCACCCATTCACTGCAGAGGATACAGTGCTGAGCAAGTAACAGAAAGCTACAATTCTCCAAATCTGTTTCCATGAAGAAACAAACTCATCTACATCTTGGATGCCCTGAGGGTGAGTACATTTTTAGAGAATTTTTTAGGTGAACTATTTAAACCTTTAAACTAGGAAGGACAGAATGCATTTTAGCTTTAAACATGAGACAGCTCCCTCTTCAGGCATGCATCTTAACCCTAAAAATACATGCAACAGCAGATCAGACTATATAAATATGTAATAATTTTTACTGTTACTGTTTTCAAATCCCTAACCTACAGTATAAAGTTTTTTGTTTGTTTGATTGTTTGTTTGTTTTCTCAATCACTAAATGTTTAGTAATTTAAAAAAAGAAAAAAGCCGACATCCCCTAAAAATGTTAATGGTTTAGACTGTTTTTTTATTTGGTTTTATATCCAGGGGCTTTCTAGAAACATTTATTAAAGAAAGAAAAAAAAAAATGTAAAAACAAAACCGTGAGGTTCCTTAAAAAGAAATAAAACACACTCCTATTTTGATAGTGTTTTTATTCCTCTTAACAGTCGTCTTGATGACAATGTGTATAAAAAAAAAAAAAAAAAAAACATGGCCAATTCACTCAAGGAATTTTGTGAAATTATATTTTAAATTAAAGGTAAACAATTATTATAATTATTATTTTTTTCTAATTTTCTTATTTGCTAATGGCACCAAACAGAATTGCAATCAGAACGTTTAAGCTGTCCGACAACATTATCTCAACCAGTGGCGTGAGTTTTACTGAGTGATGGCTGAAATGATTGAAAATGAATCATTATTTTTGCATTTCTGGTGCAAATAATGACGCATCATTATAAACTTCACCTTTAAACAAATTCTGCTCTTGTAATCAAATCTTTCCTACACTCAAATTTAGCTAAATATACATTTACATTTAGCTAAATATACAAATATAGCTAAAACTGCTTCTATGGTTGCCATTTGGCAATCGTGATGAGAATATGATCATGATCATGAAAAAATGAAGCTGCTAAAATTCATTAAATATCACAGTTTAGATGTTTGGAGATATTTTTTTGGCCCTGAGACAGCTAATCTCACACTCCTCCTGAGTGTTGAACCTGTTGCTGTTCCCGTCACAGCCTCCGTACCAGAACTGGAAACATTCATCACTGCGGATGTTGAAGTACCATTTCACTGAAAAGTTTGAGCAAGTTCCTGGATCGACAATGAGTTGGCAAGTGTCTATGAGCAGAAAAAATAGAAATAAAATTTTAAGTTACACACAATAAGGAACAGACTGATGGGTTTGAAGCTATTTAAAAAAGTTACACCTTTAATACTTGCATATTTTACCATGCACATTGAGATCAGCAATAATTTTATACTTGGTTTGCATTATTGTTTTAGTAAATCAGGGATGCTCCTCATATGTATCTCCATTTGTTAAAAAATAGTATAAAATTAATAATAATAATAATAATAATAATAATAATAATAATAATAATAATAAATAAATCATAATTTGATACATTTGTTTTCATTCTAGAAATGCAAAATATATAAAAAATAAAAATGTTTATGGCACGTATATTGTAAATGTGTCTTTACCCTTGATACTGGAATCATCCTTTGGAGGATTTTCAGATTCTGTGGAAGAAGTTTAAACAATCTCAAAACTCTGTACAGATAAATGGCCTACATGAAAGCATTCAATATATCCATTAAAAATATAATATTAAATTATTTTAAATTAAATTATTATAAGTAGTTAAACTACTGTATGTAAAAGAGGAATTAATGCATTATGCATTTAAACATTAATATATTAATTAATGCATTAAATATTAATATATAAACAAATACAAAACATATAATAATAATAATAATAATAATAATAATAATAATAATAATAAATAATAATAATAATAATAATAAATCAACCTCATTGCTGTTTTCCAAATATTTTGACCCAGAGAGAAATGTCTTTTTTTCACGAAAAAGGTTTGACTAAAAAAAAAAATTTTAGTACAATGTTCTCGCATTGCAATAAAACCTCAAGACTTTGCTCACGCAGGGTTAACAACTTTTTGTACTTTATGATTTTTTTCCACCTTATTACACTTGTGGTATTCCTGGTGAAATACTGTATGACCAGCCTACAAAAAATTGCTTATGAATCTCTCATCATGCTATATTATTACTAAATATAGGATTTAATCAATTTAGTACCAAGGGTTAATCATAAAAAGTAAGTAAAAATTTACATCAATAAAAAATATGGAATATATCAGTAAGCAAGTTTGATCAATTTACCTGTAGACACACATTCCCTAAAGCACTCATCCTCAGTCAAGAATCGGTTTTCATTTCCGCCACAACCACCATACCAGAAGCGCATGCATTTCTTAGTCTGCTGGCTGTAATACCATCTGGACATATACGATCCACACACACGGCCTGAATCTTTCTCAAGGAAGCAGCGTGCTGTTGGAAACACCAGTACACTCCACTAATTCCCTTCAGCACTGAATACTGAACTCTGTCTGAAAAACAGCATAAAAGCTTGTGCATTTTTAATGTGAGTGAGGATACAGTACTACGCCAGAGATACATGCAACTCCAGAAAAGCTAAATCAAGGGTTAAATTGGCGAGTAAGATCTGGATTCACCACCTTTAGTCTTTGAGGGCTCCGTTTTGTCCTTTTTGTGCTCTTCTATAAATTGTTCAGTGTCATCAAGTTGACTGGGTTCAGTGATTGGTTCAGTGTTTTGCTCATCATAAACATCTTCATATTGTTCCGAAGGTTCTTCTGTTGTGAAGGGCTCTTCGGTGGGCTCTTCGGTGGGCGGTTCAGTGGGCAGAATATCTCTGAAACACAGTTAGACACATTCATATCATTAAAAAGCTAAGAAAGTGTCCTGTACAGGCTAATTAGTGTTCAATATTAAATATGGCTCATGAAGCTCAGGTTTCCCATTTCTGGCACAGTGCAAAAACTCGAAAGTCAACAAGTTAAATTTTTTAGACTCTAAAACCATTTAATTATTGAGCCCAGAGCTTGTCACACCACACAAAAACATGCAAAGAAAAAGTTTCTCCTGCTACAGCCAAATGGTTCTAATACCTGATCCATGCACTAACCTTTGTGAATTTATGTCCGAAGAGTGTGGTTAGTAAATGACATTACCTCTCTGTGATTTGTGGTCCAGAATGAACAGGCCTCACCACAAAACCACGACAATCTCGAGTCTGTATTGATGACCGGGATAAGATTCCTCCTGCAAAACAACAGCAGATACACACACACACACAAAAACATTTTGTATTACTTAAATGTTAAGTTTAAATAATAATAATAATAATAATAATAATAATAATAATAATAATAATAATAATATATATATATATATATATATAATATATAATATATATATATATAGATATATATATATATGATATAGATATATATTATATATATATATATATAAATAAATATTAAAAAAAAATTAACATTTCTCATTTTTGTTAGTTGAAGTACTAAAGTAACTAAAACTTAAACTAAAATTTAATAAAAAAGAATACGCATACCTCAGTGCATGTTGCAGTGACAAAGAATAACTAGAATTAATAATTAATTCAAAGTTTTTATAAAAGTGAAAATAATTTAATAAATAATAATATTTTGGGTTATATACTACTTGCAAATGATGAAAGATGATGTTAGCACGTGTAAATTTTCAGAAAATGAGGAAAGCAGATAATACAGGTTTTTTTTTTACTATTGTTCACAGAAAAAAAATTAAATGACAAAAACATAAAATGACAAAAACTTTAAAATTAAATAGAATTATAATAAAACTAAAATAAAATAACCAACAATAAGATTGTTGGTTAAATACTGCTTAAAATGTAACAAAACACTACAGCATTTTTTTTTGAGACGTTAACAAACATCTGTGCTGCAAATGATGAAAGAGGATGTTAGCATCTGTTAATTTTCAGACCATGTTAGTAAGCAGTTCTATCGCAGAGGCCTTATGAAAACAGAACCATGAATATTTCTTACTGTGGAGCATATGCAGGAAGGCGTAAGTGAAGCGTGTGCCATAATCTCTGTCATCCAGGAATACCAGGTGCTGCTCCAGAGGAGAACTGGTGAGCTCCTTCATCTGTGTCCAGTCAAATTTCTGTCCCGCCATGAGGATAAACATCACAACATTCTGACACTTACACAGTCTAGACAAATAATCAAGCTGAGCTTTGCTGTGCTTAGAATCTTCACCAAAAACAGCCATGACCATTTGTTTGCTTCGTGGTCTTTCTGCTTTAAGGATAACGTTAGTGATCAGCCACTCCAAAGCAAACTCAGGATGGGATGTCCCGCCCACTTGCCTCACTGTATTAGTGATATGTCTCTTCATGATATTACGATCTTTAAATTTAGTGAAGCTGAACTCCTCGTTGATGTAAGATGAGCCATAAACGGAGCTCTGCTGGTAGACGGACAATCTGGTTTTTCCATCAGCTCTGCTCGGCTCGCTGCTCACACCGATCCGGTCCAACAGAGACACCAGAAGCTCCTTTGTGTTTACATACTGTTGAGTGTTCAGGTTATCAGACCCATCCATTAGCACAGACAGGTCCAAATCCATTTGCAGGGGTGGAGGCCGCAGGTTTACACCACACACTGGGTCTGGGCTACAACGATCTGGCAAGAGAGAATTACAACCCTTGGCTTGTAATTAAAGACATCCATGATCCAAAACCTACCCACATAGGCTGCATTGTAACAGCAATGGAACCTCATTACTGACTGATTTGGAACACTCTAGATATGCAGTCACCTTCTCATTGGGAAATTGGCTTGTTGACATTACTAAGATAATGACATAATACTCTAATAAGCATAAAATTAATAATGCACACTAATATTGTCCAAAATATGCACTTTTTGGATTTACATAAACATTTCATTAACTTTGTCTGCCACTAAGGATCTTCACTGAGCTTGTTGCAGTGCGTTATACTTGCTGCCTTAGGGGCCATTCACACAGAATGTGTTTCTGCATTTACATACACTACATGATCATGGGCTAGACAGACATGTTTGACTATGGCAATCATATCTTGTGTCTTTTCCAATTTGCATGCATGGCACCACATTCTAAAACACAGCACTCAAGTTAAAATAAGTTCAACTTGCAAAAAACATATCTCTAGACCTTGAATCTTTTTCCCCCACTGTCCCGTGTCTTGCATTTTTAAACATAAAAAATGCATTCTGTGTAAATGTTTCCTTAGAATTTGAATAAAATTAGGTATTTTTAGAGGCAGCGTAATGCTGCATACATTTTGGAATGGCTTACAATTTGCATCGGAAGCTTATCAATGACTAATTAAAATGCTGTCTATGTAGGTTTTGGAACAGAGCTTTAATTTTTATTCCTTAAAATGTTTGCGAGCTCAAAGAAGTGAAAATGACCAAATGTGAATGTCTGCACTGGAGCTTACCAAAACAAATGATGCACTGTTTAATGCGATTGACTCCTCTGCCATCAACGATAATGTAGCTTCCTGTGTCATCAACCTGAGACAGACATTTGGGGTAAAAATCACTCTTATTCAAAGCTGAGATCCGGGAAAAAAAAAAAAAAACTTTTTTTTTTTGATTTTCCACAAATTGCAAAAATAAAGCTGAGATCCGGGAAAAAATACTGGATCTTGCATATTTATAAAAATGTTTATCTAATTTGAAAAAAGCATGCACTCATTATTTGTCATCACAGTCACTAATGCTGACTGAAATTTTTGAAAAAAGCATGCACTCATTTTTTGTGATCTGAGTTGATATTGATGAATGATGTTATTTTTTGAGCTGAATAACAACACTATAGAGCTACATTTAGCTAATTGATGAACTCTACTGAATTAACACTGCCTTGACTTAAGCTGAAAAAACAGACTACTGACTTTTGTAGAGCTGGATTAAGCTTGTTTTACAAATTTGCACGATTACTGAGCTAAACTCCATCAATAGCGAACCGTCATGAGCTCTAAAATGACACTATTATACTCTACAGAGCTGCTTTGTGGTTGTTTTATAACTGATGACCTTTCCACTGATATTGTTAGAAAACTAAACTGAATCAACAAATTGAGTTGAATAATGGCACTATTGTATGTTTTGTGCTACTTTACAGATGGAATTGTATTTAAAGAACTTTGCAAAATTAACACTGTTATTTTCCTCTTTATTACTGTGGAGTAATATAACTAAATGTAAATGAAGGTGACTTGCATTTTTTGCATTTGCAAATCTGATGTTTTCTTATCTACTGTACCTGCATTGCTCGGCTCACATCATTAGCAGTATTAAAGGCGATCACTCCGAGGCCAATGTCTGCAGCCTTGAACTCCAGCATGGCTGTTGCAAGACTCGATTCATCCCTCGACGGCCCGTTTGTGAAGAACACAGCCACTTTCCTCATAAGCCTGCCACTTCGGACACGTTTGAAGATGTTCCTGGCCACAAAGCTCATGGCTTGTCCGATGTCTCTGGTTTTTTGTGGTTCTCTCAAGAGCCTAATGTTCTTACAGCTCCCAGAAGGCTCTTCTTCTTAAGGTGGTCTGTGAAACGGATCAGGCTCCTGGACTCGCTGTTGTAGGAGATCACAGACACCCGCGCTCCTCGTGGACAATTTGTTTCAGCAATGGAAATGTCTTCCAATAAGGATAGAGCCGCAGAACGCATCCGCTGGAACACTGGAGGAGTCACATCCGTAGACATGTCCAGTGCTATCACCAGGTCTGTGGGGTGAGCTGGACACCAGGTACCATTACCTGAAAGCATTTTGGAAAAAAAATAAGAAAAAATAAATACATAAATAAAATTTACAATCAGCAAAAAGTTATTAATAAATAAGGCACTGAAATGTTAAAGTGTAAGGCAAAGCATACCGGAGCAGCAAGCTGTGGAGACAAAATAAAAGATAAAATTTAGATCCATTTCAAATGATTTCAAGGTTTAATATACAGTAAGCTTAATGGCACATAGAAGAGATCACGAAGAGAGAAATAAAATAATTGAATGAGATAATGCTAATGACTTAAATCACTAGCAGTCATTCAGCTTGGCATTCTTTGGATATTAGGTGCTCTGAACTTACGACAGTTTTTGCGTATGTATTCGACCAGTTCACATTCTTGACGTTCAGAAGCAGAAAAAGACAGAAGGAAAACAATGAAACTTTTTGAACAGATGAGTAATTTAATACTATTTAAAGATATTGTATCTTAATATGAACCTACAGGCATTGGACTGATTCCAGGATTTCCCTTTTCACCCTAAAAATTAAATAAACAATTAAATAAGTACATAAACAAACAAACAAATAAATAAATATGAAGAGAGATATCTCAGTATACAATATTTACATTTGCTTAACCCTCTAGGCCCCTTCATTTTTGAGTCACACTTGCTATCTACACGGTCAAAAGTAACAGAATCCTTGAAATGTAACTTACTACTTATATATATATATATTTGTCCAATAATATTTTTTGATTATTATTTAGTATTCCACGGGTGTGTTACTTTTGTATTTTTTTATTTTTGGGTGTGCGTGTGTGTGTGTGTGTGTGTGTGTGTGTGTGTGTGTGTGTGTGTGTGTGTGTGTGTGTGTGTGTGTGTGTTTCACATAGCTCATTTGACAAAAGTCATGAAGTGTCTTCCCATTCCAGTGAAGCAAAAACATGTTAAAAATTAAAAACATATTTATTTAAGAGGCAAAGAGGGTTAAACTCACAATATTTTGTGATGTATATAAGTATTTATTTAATCTGTAAGAAGTGTTTGCAAATGACTGACCCTGTATCCGTCTATCCCATTCTCTCCTGGAGGACCTACAGTACCCGGACGACCAGTGTTTCCCTGATCACATCAATACATAATACAACATAACTGCATAACTTCCAAAAAGTATTCGGTAAACATACAGAACCTTCTCTATAATGTTAAGTAAAATAATATAATTTAAAAAATATGAATCTTTTGTTGGACATTAACTTTTCAAAACACTAATAAATAAGCAATAAGTAAATTTAATGAAAGTGTACCAGTTTTCCTTGATAACCTTTATGTCCTTTACTTCCACTGGATCCTTTGGTACCATCCTCACCCTATTATTATAATCACTGATATTAATAATGTTACATACTGTTATATTAATTTGAAATGATTATCATGAACATTTATACAATTACATAAAATGCCTAGTGATGAGCTGCAACAGATGAATAACAAGCTTTAACAGACCTGCAAACCAGGGAGGCCAAAGTATCCAATGTTTCCCTGAAAGCAATTTTATTCTGTTAGTTGAATATCCATAAACATACAAAAAAAGAGAGAAAACAAGTAACTTTATATTCCAGAAAATAATGTTTTGCACTTTGCTCATGTGCAAAGCTTTGCTCTTGATGTTAATTGCATTATATTTATAAGTTGCTTTGTAAAATAGGTTATAGCATGTTTCAGATATAGCACAGGTACCTTGTGTCCTTTGAGCCCTGCAGGTCCATACCCGTCTATTCCATCTTGTCCCTTTTTACATAAAGTCATACATTAGACTGGAAAGTCGCACAAAACTATTTCATATAGTTTAGATGGGCATTTTAAGATTTTCAAGTCAACAATGAACAAATGCAACAACTCACCAGAGGCCCTTTGAATCCCTCTGGTCCCAGTGATCCCTTGGGCCCCGGGTCACCCGGTGGACCCTAAACACAAGCAAGGACAGTGTGAAAAGAGGAGCACAGAATTGCTTTACAACAGTATATGGCTCCAGCACTACTACATAATATACTGGAGACCAACTAGGTATTAAAGGTATTAAATAGTTCACACAAAAACTGAGTTTGTTTCTTCATCAGAAAAGATATGAAGAAATTTATCATTACATCACTTGTTCACCAATGGATCCTCTGCAGTGAATGGGTGCCGTCAGAATGAAAGTCCAAACAGCTGACAAAAACATCCCAATAATACAATAATAATAACAATAATTAACATCTTGTGAAGTGAAAAGCTGCATGTTTGTCAGAAACAAATCCATTATTAAGTTGTTTTTAACTTCAAACTGTCGTTACCATTGCTAAAATACAAGTCATCTATCCATAATATACTGCTTTCAATTATTATTGTCTTATCTGAATCAGAAAAGACTGTTATAAGTGGAAACAGTCCAAAACAGTTCTAAACAAAAATTTGACTTGTGGATTATTGTGATGTTTTTATCAACTTTTTTGACTCTCATTCTGACGGCACCCATTCAATGCAGAGGATTCATTGGTGAGCCAGTGATGTAATGCTGAATTTCTCCAAGGCTGTTCTGCTGAAGAAACAAACTCATGCATATTTTACAGAATCAGGAAAAGAGAAAGGAGGAAGTAAGAAGAAAACTTCAATACAACAGTCTTCCATACCCTTGACCCTCTGGGTCCTCGACCTCCCTTTGAACCTTTAGTTCCAGGCGGGCCAAAGGGACCCTATAAAAACACACATGATTCTCTCAACATTCATTGTATTGTTCTCTCTGTGTTCTATACCATATGTTTTATACACTAAGAGTAAAATCATGAACATGCAAGTAGTTTAATCAATTGAATACACACCTGAATTCCAGGTACACCCGGAGGACCACTGTCTCCTTGGAACCCTTTTGGGCCTGGTGGTCCCTGAAAAAAGATCAGGGAGGTCATACACTAACATCTGTGCGTTTCTTTTTAAACAAAGGTGAAATGTCCTAGTTCTCACCACTTGTCCAGGATAACCAGGAAGCCCTGGCTGTCCAGCTTCTCCTTTTTCATTTGAAGAGTCACCCTATACAAATACATACGTTTACCACATTACCATGACAGAACAGATTATATTAGACAAGAACAAAACTGAATAGATTAGAAAACAGAATGTTGTTTATAAACAGAGTTGACCTTTTTAACAGTTCTGAAATTAATTGAATAAATCAGAAAAGAAGAGAATAGATTAGAACAGAATATAATAACAACAACAGGATACAATAATATAATGAACAATAGAATATGTTAAAATTACGAATAAATTACAATTTACAAGATTAGTAAAGAATGGTATAGAACAGAACATTTATAATAGAACAGAACTGAAAGAACAGAATCTTTGTATTTTTTTTTTCATGCTACATTACCGGCAATCCTGGTCGGCCTTTTCTTCCTGGGGCACCCTACCAAAATACACTGAGAAGTTATCTGAAGGATAAAACTTCATGAATGATGAAAAAGGACACCCAGGCAATTAATGTTAAACATCCCACACCGAAGGTCAGATGTCATGAAAATCGTAATACAAAACGTTAACACTGGTACCACTCAAATGTCTCTAAAAGTCTCCGTGGTCAAAAATGCGATATATTTCAATATATTTTAGAATGTACTTTATTCCTGTGATGCAAAACTGAATTTTCAGCATAATTACCCCAGTCTTCAGTGTCACATGATCCTTCAGAAAACATTCTAATATGCTGATTTGACAAGAATCCTTTTTAATTATTGTCACAGCTGAAAATAGTTAGGCTGCTTAATGAAAGTGTGAAAACCAAGATACAGTGTCCTTTTTTTAGGATTCTTGGATGAACAGAAAGTTTGAAAAGCAACATTTATTAGAAACAAATCAACATTTTAAATGTTTTCATTGTCATTTTTTTTAACAATTTCATGTGTCCCTGTTGAATAAGAGCATCAACTTCTTAAAAGAAAAAAAGGTGATCCAATCTTTTGAACCACAGTCTATAGCTACCTGTAACACATGTAAATAAAAAGAAAATGCAATATGATATTGTGTAAAAGTGTGTTAGCATGATTATTCAACTATCTCAGGATAGAGGGACACTAAATAATAATACAGAAACTATGCATTTTCAGAAAAAGAAAAAAAAGTACAAAACTAGGATTGTAGGACTGGGGTATCATCCCAGTGATAGCTTTGTACCTTTTTTTTTCTAAGAGTGTAGTTACAGTTAGAAGCCACTAAAGAACTAGTACAGGTAATACTCACAGGATCACCGTTATCTCCAGGTGTGCCTGTGGGTCCATTAGTGCCTTGGTCACCCTGACAACAGAACACAGTCATAACACACTTTTACTGAAATTGGGGACATATTCTTGTAACATGCCGAAAAAAAAAAAAATGTGGTTCTAAATCTGAGATGTTTTTGATATTTGGTCACTTGATTCTCTTTTATTAAAGTTCTTAATTTGGAATTTTTCATCAATGAAAGTCAAAGCAAGAGCCAAGAAAGAAAGATGAATTAAGAAGCAGTAACAATTGTGGCTGTGTCAACTTTCACAAATGTGTAAGTGGTGTTAATATTAACGGTATAATTACTCACAAGTGTAAATTTGCTAACTTTAACAGCTTGCAAAACCCATAGTTGCACGGGAGGATTTTAAAGTAGTGTGTATACATAATAACAGAGGAAGAATGCAATTATACAACATGTGGTTTATGACACATTGCTACTGAAACAGAAACATTCTCTCACTCTTACACAAACAGATTGAGTTAACATTTTCCAGATGGAGTGTAAAAAAAAGTCCCTCACCGGGAGACCAGTATCTCCCCTTTCGCCTTTTGGACCTGGAATTGTGTTGTCTATTCCTGGTGCACCCTGTTAACACAAACAGAGAATCATGCACAGACAAATCAAGTCAGGTTGTTTAGACGGTAAAAAACAGTTACTATAAACACACAGAAATACTTACAGGGTCTCCTCTCACTCCGCTGTGTCCCTTAGGTCCAGGACTGCCTCTGAAACCCTTCACACCCTAAAAGACAGAAATAACAGTGAGGAAGCCACTGGGTTGTTTTAAGTAGACAGCTGTGATCAAACATATGTGTGATGTAGTTACAGCACTGCCTGGGTCTCCTTTAGGTCCTGGAAGCCCATTTAGGCCAGCATCTCCCTGCACACAACAGAAACAGAGTACAGTGAATCAATCAAATGACTCAACTCATTTAGTGATGATGAGGTGCTCAGTTAAGCAATTTCATTGCCTACTCATGGGTTTAAATTACTGCAGTGTTTACAAGGCAGTACTTTACTGATATTCCTTTACAAAAGATATTACTTCTATAAGTGGTCAAACGTACAAATTTTGCTTGGTGGTCGATATAACAGACAAAAAAAACAAAAAACAAACCTATAGACTTACACTGAAAGAGTACATTTTATACTTTATAGAAGGTTTAACCATACATAATGAAGTTTCAGATTTTAATTCAGATTTTTTCAAAGTCAGATGTTAATAGGTGCATTTTGATACATATACTTTATGCATATTTAGTTGTGTGTATGTGTATTGTCAACTTTCTTGCATCCATTTAAGTGTCTATAACCAAAGACAGATTTTTCATGCACAAAAAAAGAAAAGAAGACTCAAACTGATTTTCATAAAACAAAAGGCTTAATTCCATCTAGATATCTTCACAAATCTATTTCTCTGTACATTTTATATTTCTATGTATATTGCATTTTATTGATTTAGAATTTACACCATAGTGTTTTGCTACCTAAACTCTTCAACAAGGATACATAAACTTTACTCTGCTTTTTGAACAAATTCAAATATTTATATATTTACATCTAATCTATATATTATTTTACAATAGTACATGTGAATGTAACTGTAGAAAAGAGGCAGAGGAGATAAATGTAACCTGTTCTCCATCCACTCCATCCAGCCCATCCTCCCCATCTTCTCCCTGTCAGACAGAGGTCAAAGGGTCACACACACTTACAGTCTGTTTTGGGAAGTAATCAACAACACTACAAAAATAATATTTGCTATTGTACTTGTTTAAGACCCTAAAATAACATCTGCAGCTTGGAAAAAAATAGACTAAAAACTGCCTCATGAAAACTGTTAACATCATCATTATTAATGAGAAACTGAACTTGTTTTCCAGTAAAAGTGTGTAAAAGAACCTTTTAAGCAATTTTTTTCTACTTGTTAATATATAAAACAAGTTAAAGAAATTTGTAGTTGCAAAAAGATTCTATGAAAATAGTCTTAATATGTCACACAATTTTGATTCTCATGTAAGTTTGTTAGAAAAGATAACTATACTCAAAAACTTTTACATTATTTTTGAGGTGTAAATTGTGGTTGTAGAAGAAAACAGCAGAACAATCTCTTTAGAAAATCTTTTTCAGTTTACATTTTTGTCCAAAAGTAACTGTAAAAGTGGGTGCCATTATAGAGCGAACAGCCAGTGAATAGAATAATAACTCTTGTTACTCACTTTATTTCCATTGTAGCCTCTCTGGCCCTATTGAAATGAGATTTAAAAACATTTTCTTTATTCAGCACAGCTGTAAAACTCATGTGGTTCATCTGTCCTCATATACAGACAATAACATATCCTAGCCATGCAGTTAGTAATATTCTTGCAGGTAGCATGTATCTATCCCTAAAAAGAATTTATTCACACTTAATGTATGAATGTGTTTGCACCAAATAACAACATGTTAAACCATTTTATTTTATAATAACAATTTGATTCATTGATTAAACTTATTTTTAATTATTATTTCTTGAAAGTAAAAACAGAAAAAGTACCCGTTTAAAGTTCTATTTACAAGTGGAGTATGAAGAAATACAGTACTGCATACTAAGATAAATCCAGAAATTCTGAGCAGAACATTGCACTGATAAAAATGACATCAAGAGATGCATCTCCAGTGATAATCATGTTACATTACCTTTATTCCTCTGTTTCCAGGGCAACCGTTGTGTCCCTGAGTTCCATTCAGCCCTGGTGGTCCTCGCTCTCCCTGCCAGAAACAAGATGGGAGAAAGACTGTTTATCCATAGCATATACAACGTACATCCTCTCTAAAACATGTATATTCTGTCCTATATCCCAGTGGTTCCCAAGCTTTTCCATTCCATGACCCACCTAGACAAGTATAATCTATTTCACGACCCACCAAAATATTTGAGATAAAAAAAAAACTAACAAAAAAAAAAAAAAAAACTAAAACAATTGACATTACTTTAAGCCTAATCTTTATTAAAAGTTTGATATGACAGAAATTAAGTATTTAAGAAAAATAACCATTTTATTTTAGAGTACAACTGTAAAATTTCACTACTAATATTTAAGTTTAAATTTCTTTGTTTACAGATGTTAAAATATGAAACTTAAACATAAAAACGTGAAACAGGCTCACTCCAGTGAATCTGCGCTGTGAGTGTTGCTAAACTCATTGCCAGGTTCAGTGCAGAAAATGCATTCATGGTCTTTCCGTGTGTGTAGGTGAGAGCGGAGCACAATCCAACACTTTTTTTTTTTTAGAAAAGCATAAAAAGCAAAGCAGAAGTATCTAAAACAGTTTGGAGTTTAAAATTATTGTGAAATAGATAAAAATATAGACAGATGTGAGTCATTTTAAATAAACGCTAAAAAACAAGATGACAAATTTACTTAAGTCAGAAATGTACTTTTGCAATGGTTAAATGTTCAGCAATATCTTCAAAAGATTTTTGAACTTTGGCACATTTCGTTTCCCGAACGAAAACAGTGCAGAGTTCAAACAGACGATAGAAATTAATGAAAATAGCCAACCTGAAACCGTTTTCGTAACATTTGAATTTTCTGGTGTATGCAATCTCATGCAGAATACAGTGCACTGAAGTGAGTGAGTTTTTTCTCATTAATAATGAACAATTTAACCTTTTATTAATGACATTTCTCTGAGACCCTCACTGTTATTACAACTCATGCGCGACGAGACGAGAGTGATGAAAGGCTGTAAGGATAGAGTGTACAGAAAGCCCTTATATGGAGATGGTTTTGACATGTCTTATGCAAATGACTAACCTTGTGCACGCGGCCACTCATTTAGAATACTCCAAATTCACTATGATCAGAACAATGTTACGAACAAATTCATGTATGCACGAATGTGTTGTGAATTAGGTAGAGATTTTTCATGAGTTCTCCTGTCCGTACAAACACAAAATATTCCATGCAATTATTAGTGAATGAGACACATTGTTTCATCAGGCACTGGTCAGTCTTGAAAATTTGGGATATCTGACTTTTGAGGGTTTGTGTTTCATTTTGTGTTTGTTTATTTTGATTATTAAAGTTTTATGTTTACATTTTCGCCGGTTCCCACCTCCTTCTTCCCAGAACTATGAACTTTGTCACAGTTAACTTTTAAGCGTCCATTGCATATCTGATTTCAGTTTCAATGCCTATCCTTAAAGGCTCTTTTCTCAAAATGTGTTTTCTCCAACACAGTAGCACGTACACACCCCAGACTTTCCTATCTATATTCTGACTTTTTTTTTTTTGTTTTGTTTTGTTTTGTTTTGTTACAGAAGTGTTTCTATATTTTTAACATTAATAATAATACTGTTGACAACATTTTCTGATTCATGGAGTGACAAAATCCCTTCTTTACAAACTTTTGACTCTAATATGTCAGCAAAAGAAACAAGAATTTTGAACCTGGCTTTATCCAATATTCAGATTGCTGTTCTGGAAATTTATGCAAATTAGTGCCTGTTTAATTAGATAATGCCTGTTTTGCTTATTTTAAGCATAACATTTCATAAAACATGTAATACAAAAAAAAAGTTTGGAATTTTAATGTAATCAATCAAGTATGGTTATATTTATTAGTTACATTTTTTACCTTTTTCACTTGGGATGTTTTGCCTTAAGTACATGTAATGTGAAGATCATGTGACATCAGAAATCAGGCTGACAGTTTCACTTACCATACTACCTTCATCTCCAGGAAATCCAGGATGACCCTTCTGACCAGTATTTCCCTAAATAATAAAAGAAAACAGTTAAACTGGCACATAAAACCTGCATAGGCAGAATTTCCTGAAGACATCACAGCCACGTTCCTGATGCCAAGGCTGTTCAAAAATCTAGCAGCCTTCTAACTAAGATACCTTATTTTAGTCAAATTGTATTTGTCACATTTAGTCACAATGCAATTATCATTCACATAATGACATAATGCGTCAACCTCAGTGAGAAAAATCCATCCAAGATAAACAAAGCAAAAGAAAATATGTAAACCCAAAACATTTTTTAAATTTTAGGGGATTTGGGGGTTTTGACCTTTTCTTCCAGGGGGCCCTCGTGGTCCAGGTACACCGGTGCATGAACAAGGCACATCGCAGCATTCCCTCAGCGCTACTGTTTCCTGAGGAGAGAGAAAGGCGTACAATGAGTGAAACTGTTTGTATTTTGTTGTTAAAGTCACATGCCATGAATTCAATCACATTTTGTAATTTACTACAAATGTATCCATCACTTGGTAGTAGCTTGAAAAATAAGACGGGTGGCATCCCTTAAAACTATAAACACATATACAAAAGTTGCCAAAGTTTAAATATTTGTCCAGTTAATATATATATATATATATATATATATATATATATAGAGCTGAAAACACTATTTTAACTAAACAAGTTAAAGGGGAGTAGCTATGAAAAGCCTTCATTTAAAATGCACAAAATAATATTTTAGTTCCATTACAAGATTTTTTTCAGAACAGTTGCTGTTGATCAATTGATGCAGCTTGTGCAAATAGCATAAATATAATCCTGGCAAGAACTGCAAAATCCTACTTTATTTTGAGTGAACAGCTCCTTTAAGCATTGTTTTGATACTTACAATCTGTGTCATAAGAGCGTTGCCTAAATTTAGCATGTTGATGGTCAGTGGCTGCAGGTAGCCGAAACCTCTGCCAAATTCCAGCTCGTGAAAGTCTACTGTTCCCTCCAAAGACACAATCAGCAGTGCACTGACCCCTAGTTTACACATCAGAAATGAGCACACATGGGTTTACTACAGAGTGACTACAGAGGAAATGGTTCAGCATCACAGTCTTTGACTTAAAATTTTTGTGGAAAAAACGTTCGACAAAAAAGGCAGGGAAAACATGGCTCAGGCATTCATGGGGCCACTCATACAAAATTGCAAAATAAGATAAAAGGTAGTGTTCCAAATCAAGCTAAACAAAACCAAAGTGCAATTTATTAAAGTTCTGCACACAACTGAGTTTTAGGTGGATCAATCTTGAAATACTTTGCAATGGTTAAGTTATAAAGTGTGGACTCTGAAAACGGACGTATAATCCAAAAACAATGATGCATGTTTAGTGATGTGATATGGTACCCACAGATATCTATGGCTGTACCAGCATTGTTGTGTCTCCTATTCACTTTCATAGTGTTGTTTAAATTCTACTTTATACACTCCTAATGTTACATTACAAATATGACAGAAAATCTTCTCCTTGTTCAGCGGCAAAACAGGACAATTGTGCATCTGAATATATATAATAGCAATTTCGAGTGTGACCTTGAAGCACCAGCAAGTGGTGGGATATTTTGCTAATAAAATTTTAACTTTTAATGTTTAGTCTCTTGGTATACCTCAGAGAGCTTACATTTTACCCATATGCAGTAAGGTGATTTAAGTGCTTTCAGACATTTCAGTGTGAGCAAACAACATTTGTAAACCACTTGAAAGCAGAAGAGTATACAAAACGAAAACACCGTTTTCAAATAAATCCAGATTAATGTGGATGTAGCCAAAGACATCACTTACCACTTTGCTTAAGTCTCTCTGAACTCGCCATTAAATGCTGAATGTTATCATCCAGCCCGTCTGTGAAGATTATCAAAACCTAAACACAAAATTATGATTAAATGTCAGGAGATTTAGCAGCATCATTCTGTGTGAATACCATTTATTGTTTTGATATTGAATGTCTGTGAAGATTCATATATATATATATATATATATATATATATATATATATATATATAAAAATGCAATCTAGGTGCCTGATATGAATCTAAGTGACCAAAAAAAGGACACCAGTTTCTCATCTGATTTCCCAACCATGTTTGGCTGGTCTCTTCCATCTATTGTCATTTACATACATATTTTTTTTTTTTTTTCAATAGTGCTCTTACAGGTGCAATTTTTTATTTTAAAGCTTCACTTTGGGTAAAATATCATGCCAAACACCAAGTGCATAGTGTTTCTTTTTTGTGTAAATGGCAGTAAATTGTTATGTTTCTTATGAGAGTCTGTCAGTAAAACATAAAATCATTTGAAAATAACATCAGCAGAGGTGCTCTTGCTCAATTGAGGGAACATTAACAAGAATAAAATATATAGTTTACAGCCATTTTGATGTTCTGTTATATGTCAAAAACACTCCCACCTTTGCCTTGGCTTTGGAGGAGGCTAACATTTCTCTGAAGGAATCTAACAGAAACTTGTTGAAGGCCAAGGGTGCCGTAGGTCGCGATAACATCAATTTCTTCACCACATCCTCGCTGTACTTGTCAAAGCCAAAATCATCCAGAACACTCCCATCTCGCCCAGACACAAGCCTATAGCCAAATCTAGTTGTAATCTTGTCCTTTATGACGCAGCACAGATCACCCATCATGGAGATACGGTGGATGGCTGCAGAAACCAGCGGTTCCACCTGAGGTCTGAACAGAGTTTGCGTGCTTGTTCGTCTGGACACGTCAAACCCAAAGGCAATGTCAATATCACAATCTGTTCGAACAAAAAACAATGGGTCACAATCTTCAAGAAAGAGTACAGACAAAATATTATACATCATTATCATTAATAAATATGCAATCATACTATATATGTACAGTCTACAGTATATTACCATGTTAGAGAGCGTTTTAACAACAGATTCCACAAATCCCAAAACAGTTTCTTAATTATCTGCCCTCATCAATCAAACACTTATTAAAAAATGTGTAATTCATTTTTAGCCAGGAAAAACTAATTGTCTCCTCTCTCAAGAAATACAAGATGAATTAGAAACAATATGGTGTATTTATTTATTTATTTATTTATTTAATCACTTAAAGATATTAGGAAGCATCTACATCTCTAGTGGAAATCAAAGATAAAAAAAGAAGACTTAACCAAGATAAACAATAAACAGTGTGTGATTTTTCATCTTCCTTTTAACTAATTATCTATTCCAAAACCTATCGAGCTTCCTTATAAGACAACGGGTCACAAGTTTCTGTATATAAGAGGCATTTGGAAGCAAGAGGCATTAGGTTTAGGAACAGAGCTTATATGTACAGTACTTGGTATATAATAATTATGAATTATGAATACTATTATAATCTAAATATTTACTTACCATGTGGGGGTTGTGGTATTGGTCTTGTGTCTTTACAGAGTAAATTTAACACTTTCCTTATGGTTGTCTTCAGTTCAAGGCCTTCAAAAGTCTCAATAAGGACCCGCTCAGCTGATCCAGCTATTTCACGCAGTTCAGATTTCTTTATTTCATCACCAATTCCAATGGCAGTTATTGATATGCTCTTGTTTCTGAGATACGCTAATGCGTTCAAGTCTTTTTCATCATTGGCTTTTCCATCTGTGATCAGCAGGAGATTCTGAGCGACTCTTTCATCTATTCTGGATCCATTCTCTCTTGTGAAGTAGTATCTAATATTTCTCAGGGCATCCCAAGTACTTGTGCCCTGCTTTCGTTGTCTAATTTTGTTTATAGCTTCCTCCACTTCTGCAAAACTAGTGTATGTGTTCAGGTAAAATTGATGCAGGAGTATATCGCTGAACTGGGCAACCCCCACTCGCCATTTGTCTTGAGCGATATCCAGCTCTTTCACAATTTCAATCATGGTTTTTTTGAGAGTATTCCAACTTGGTTCGTCAATAGACTCTGATCCATCAATTAAAAAAACAAGGTCTGATACCTCCATCTCACAAACTAGAAAAAAAATAAATTAAAAAAAAAACATTAGGACAAACTACATTAATGGACAACTGTAGATTGGCAGTTTCAGATCATGCATTTGTACCGTTAGTTAGAGATAGTTCAGTAGGTGGTCTAAGACATAAGCAATCCACATAAGAAATCCACACCTGGACAAGCAATCATGAATGATGCAACCATGAGACACAAACACTAAGCATGGTGACGAAGATTTTGAAGTGAATTATTTTGCCATATATCATGAAGCAGATTTATAATGGTATTTATGTTAAGTATAATTGGACATCAATCTGATCAATCAAGATGCATGAAATAACTGATTAGAAACAGTCACTTAAAGTCAACTTACTCTATTGAAAATGCAGTTACTTACTAACAAAATGTAGTAGTCAACATATTTTTTAATATATATAATTTCTTTGATATTATTTCATCAGAAAATACATTCACATAGAATGTTGAGTTAATTTCCAGAAAAATGTATGGCACAAAGTGTTTAGTGATGAGAATAAGATTTACTTGGTTTGGTAAGATTGCAGAGCTCTTGGGTGACCCGTTTTTGTAGTCCATGCAGATCCTGGTAGGTCTTTGCATAGTGCACTTTTCCTTTGCTTCCCACCATCTTCTTTAGCTCTTCTGCATCTGCGTTTTCAGTACCAATAGCAAAAAAGTTGACCTCTGAATTTGCCAGGGATTCAGGCCATGTTGCCAGATCACTTAAGTCATTAACCCTGCCGTCTGTTATCAGGAATAGCACTTGGGGAACATTCTTTGCGCGTCGTCCGCCATGTGTTTCACCAAAGTAGGAGAGTGTATAGTTCAGGGCTCGGGCTGTGTTTCTGCTTCCTCCTGAAGCTTTGAGGTTTGAGATAACCCTCAGAATATCAGTTTGACTGTAGTACTGTTTTAGTGTGAACTCTGAACGAGGGTTGTTAGAGTAGGTGACAGCGCCAAATCGTACCCGTTTTTCTCCAACCAGAGATTTGCTCACCGTATATTTTATTAAGTTTGTCATTTCCTGGAAACCATCTTTATTTGGACTTCCAGAGGCATCCATAAGGAAGATTATATCAATCAGTTCTGGTGTCTTGCATTCTGGAAAGATATATGATGTTAATGTTAGAAGTCATTTGGAAAATCCACCTTTGCTAATATTTGAAGTGGTTTTTACTATAATACATATAAAAGCTGACAAGCATTTAGCAGATGTACACATTAAAATGTGCAGTCCTTCTCTTCTGGCAACACAACCATAAGCCATTAACATCAACATGTTATTGGTGGTCAGATTCAGATGATCAGGTGGTAAATATGCGCACTGCTACACTAGCATGTAGATGCCCTCAACAATAACAGACATTAACTAAAAGCCACAGAACATTTTTTTTCCGAAGGATTTAACATCAACTGACAAAATTTATTTGAATGATGTGATCTCTCCTAAAAATCTCAGATTTGGTTTACGTACCTGTGTTGCAGATCTTGAGAAGGACGTCATTGCTTAATTCTTTTGGGGATGCAACTGCATCTTCAAAGAACACTCCATCATGGGATCCAGCAATGGCAAGAATCTGAGATTTGTTTGCATGTTTCATACCAATGGCATTAATGTTGATGAAATTGTCTCTCAAGACTTTAGCAGGCTCGGCTACATCATCCCAACTTTCTCCATCTGTAAGAACTATCAAGAACTTTAAAGCAGTGGTGCGTCCTCCTTTAGAAATGTTGAAAGATTGTAATACTTCTGTAAGTGCTTTTCCAGTGTTAGTTTTTCCATTCATCTGTTTGATATTTCTAATTTCCTGAAATAATACAGCTTTATCATCAAATGTATTTAAGGAAAACTCCTCCTTTGTGTCTGTGCCGTACTGAACAACTGCAACACGCTCCTTGTCCGGTCCAATTGCAAACTTATCTATCACAAGCTTTATTATGTTCTTCATATTTTCAAAATCCTCAGTATGAGTGCTTTCTGATCCATCAAGCAGGAAGACAACATCTGCAAAAAGACCTTCACAACCTAAAAATAAGAAATTCATAAAGTGATCACTCCTTCTGTTAAAAGAATCTTGAAACAAATTCTGTTTAGGCCAAGATAAAAAAAAAAAAAAAATTAGCTGCATGCACTGTATTATTTTATCACCCATTAAACTTAAAAAATGTGCAAATCACGTAACAGTGCAAACAAACATTATAAACATATGCCATTAATTGAATTTCTTACCTTCAAAGGAACATATTTCTGTAATGATCTCTTTCTTGATTTCATCAAGGAAATCATAGTTTTTGACATAAAATGTTTTTTGTGGGCTGCCAGATATTAATTCCAGCTCTGGCACAGATGCATCTTTCACACCAATTGCATAAATGGTGACATTCTGTTTCATTCTCAGATGTTTAGCAGGAACTTCTACGGGCTCTTCTGTCCCTCTTGACTCGCCATCTGTGATGACAATCAGGAGCTTACGAACCTTTTCCCCACGTGTTTGTACAGCTTCTTCGAATAGCGGGATCATTTCTCTCAACCCCAGATCAGTCCTGGTGCCCCCTCCCTCCATAATGAGGGCATTCACTGCCTTTTCGAGATCAGCTTTTGAGTTATAGTCATGTAATCGGAAAACTATGGTTGCGCGGCTTGCAAATTTCACCAATCCAAAGCGCACATGGTTATTTCCAACCTCAAATGCTTCAAGCCATTGCTTAGTAAAGTTCTTCATATCGTCAAACTCATCATAGGATATACTTCCTGATTCATCCAGAAGAAAGTATATGTCGGCTTTTGTTGTTTGCTTGCAACCTGCAGTGGAGTGAAATTTTGAGTATTCAGATATGAAATTTGAATTATGATTTTAACAGTGATTTTAGGGCGAGTAATTTACAAGGAAATTAGTAAAAACATTTTACCAACCTTGCAATGCAAAGCTCTGTGAGGCTCTAGGTATGATGGAATCTGTGATTTCATTGCAAAGTGTTTTGGTTAAAATATTTGAAAGTGAATTTAGTTTATCAAAGTCTTTCACATTGAAAACAAACTTTTTATATGGGTAGGATGCAATATCTCTCAAGTCATCCTCCTCAGTGTCTTTGATACCAAGCGCAAATACAGTGACGCCAGATCGCCGCAATGCTGCCGCAGCCCCGGCCACCTTATCTGTTGACTTTCCATCAGTGATAACAACAGCAACCTGCTGAACATGCTGATCTCTTCTGCTGCCTCTTGCTTTGGTGAACACATGCTCTTTGGTAAACTTAAGAGCAGCTCCAGTGTATGTTTTACCACGACCATATGGCATGCTGCTGATGTAGCGCAGGATGTCAGTCTTGTCATCGAAGGTGTTGAAGTACACATCCGCTCGAGGGAAGTCACTATAGAGGACCACGGCTATTTTTATTTTTCCCTCACCCACGTCGAGACCTCCAATGGTGTTCTCAAGAAAGTCGCGTATAAGTTGGAAGTTATTTAATCTGATACTGCTGGACTGATCAACAATAAAAGCGATATCTGCCACCACATCAAACATGCACTCTGTCAAAAAGATATGAGAACTTTATAAAAACCAGAGTATTTAGGATTATGTACAACATAATAATTTTTCAAGTTAAAACTTTAAACAAAGGAGAAAATGAGAAAAGTTTATGTTTTTTTTGGAAAGAATAATAGATAATGCATGCACTTACCCCTTACAACAGCAGCATCTTCCCATTTGTCAATGGCAGACCTAATTTTCTGTTGCACTTGTTGGATGTTACCTACTAACTTGTAGCTGTGTGGTTGACTAGAGATGTACTTCATCTCATCTTCATCAGCTTTGCTCAAGCCAACAGCAAAAACTGTCACTGCATCATTTTTGATTGTGCGGGATGCTTGGATGACACCATCGGCGGATTCTCCAGCTGAAATGACTAACAGAAACTGCTTAAATCCTTCAGAGACACGGCTTCCAGTGACACTACTGAAGAAATTTTTATGAGCATATTCAATTGCATTGCCAATTCTACGTTCCCCTGTAGGCCTCAGCGTCAGGCTGCGAATAGATGACAAAATCTCATTCCTGGTCTTATCAGTATTTAGCAGGAACTCCTCCTTGACATTTTCGCTGAACTGAGCCAGGCCGACACGATTAGTATTCTTTCCCACATTGAGCTGCTGGATCAGTCTTGAAAGAAGATTCCTTATTATTTGCTGCTCTTGTCTAGATGCTGAACTATCAACCAATATGAACAGATCAGCAAATTTTGGCACAAAAGCTAAAGAGAATGGAAGCAAAGGAATATATAATTATTTGCATCTATACCATATATCAATAAACGGTCCCATACTAGAGCACAGAAAACAGTAGATTGTAGTTCACTGTGATGGGACTCAAAGCTAGTAGATGTTTTTGTAGTAATTTTAAGGTTGTCATATTCAACAATCCCACAGTCAAGACACAGATAGGAAAGCATACCAAATAAAATCTGTTACCTTGCGACTGGAGTGTCACAGTAAAGCACACCTTGTTGCGTAGACTTTCTTTTAGACCTTGCAGTTCTTGATAACTGTCGATACTGAATAAGAACTCTTCATGTGGGATATTTGCAATGGTACGCAGTTTTTCCATGTTGGCCCTTCCCACCCTGATGACAAAGATGGAAACTCCTAGGTTTCTTAGTCTCTGGGAAGGTTCCTCCACATCATCATTTGATTCCCCATCTGTGATGACTATGGCAATGCCAGGAACATTCTGTCTGGCCTGTCTAAAGTAATTCTCACGGATGAAAGTCAGAGCCAGACCAGTGTTGGTGCCTCCTCTACGGTAGATGAGATCATTCAACTTTTGGTGCAGGTCTCTCTTATCTGAATAGTCACCGAGCAGGAACTCTTGGTACGGTATGTCACTGAACTGAGCAAGTCCCACTCTCACCTTGTCGGGTCTAAGGTTAAATCTGTCCACAAAAGCATGGAGGAACTTCCTCACTTCTTCGAAATCACTCTCTCCAATGCTACCAGATGAGTCAATAAGGAGCACAATGTTTGCCTGAGCAGACTGGTTGCAGCCTAGGCAAATGGAAGAATGTTAGATAGAACTTTGACCACTTGATTCTGCTCTTAATTATTATGTTTGCACAAATAAAATAATACAAAGGTCATTTTAATGGTGTAATTGCTTTTTCGTTCCAAACCCGTAAAAGCTTTGTTTGTCTTCGGAACACAATTTGATATATTTTGGATGAAAACCAGGAGGCTTGTGACTGTCTCATAGACTGCCAAGTAAAATACACTGTCAAGGTTCAGAAAAGTATGAAAAGCATCATCAGAATAGTCCATCTGCCATCAGTGATTCAACCATAACATTATGAAGCGCAAGAATACTTTTTGTAAAGTATAAATAAATAAAACAAACAAATAAAACAAAAATAACGACTATTCAACAATTTGTCTCCTCTGTGTCACCCCACATAAGCGTAGCGCCATTTTGGAGAATCTGAGCTGTACACAGGCAACTTACGCTCTTCTGTTTAGGCCGCGCCAAAAGGATACGTTTTCTACATATATTAACACTTTGATTTGAAAGAAAACAGTGCATCAGTGCAGCGTGGCTCACAAATTGTTGAATAAAGTCGTTATTTTTGTTTTCTTCGTGTACAAAAATTATTCTCGTCGCTTCATAACGTTATGGTTGAATCACTGATGGCAGATGGACTATTCTGATGATGCTTTTCATACTTTCCTGGACCTTGACACTGTTATTTATTTGGCAGTCTATGGGACAGTCACAAGC
Organism: Cyprinus carpio; assembly: GCF_018340385.1. Classification (NCBI taxonomy): domain Eukaryota; kingdom Metazoa; phylum Chordata; class Actinopteri; order Cypriniformes; family Cyprinidae; genus Cyprinus; species Cyprinus carpio. The sequence goes on along the minus strand of NC_056584.1, from coordinate 25,101,767 downwards.
CTCCCTGTTTTTATCCAAAATATCTTAAATAGTGTTCCAAAGAAGAACGAAGCTTTTACGGGCTTGGAACAACATGGGGGTAAGTGATTAATGACAAAATTTTCATTTTGAGGTGGAGTATCCCTTTAAGGGGTTTGTTGCAGCTGGCTACTGATCTCTCAGTACGTTCTTTCATTAAAAAATTAACAGTAAAGACGTGACCCAGAAGTGCTGCACTAAAAAAATTCATGCACATAATTAATAGCTTTACAATGTAATATTTTACCTCTTGACATCAGGATGACCTCTTTTTGTGTTTCCTCTACAGTGGTACACACTTTCTGGATTACACTCTGAGAGATTCCCTGCAGAGCTGCAAAGTCTGATACGCTGTAGACGTGCTGATCATACGGCTCACTCGCGATCTGCCTCAGTAACGCCTTGTTTGCATCTTTGATCCCTATGGCGAATATTTTGATTCCCCTTTGCCTCAGCTCCTGAGCCTGTGAGTCGACCTCATCTTGAGAGTCACCATCTGTGATAACAATGGCAATCTGAGGAACATTCTGCTGTGCTCGACTTCCGGCCTTTTCAACAAAGTGTTGTTTCAGCATGAACTCCAAACCCTTGCCGGTAAGCGTCCCGCCATTTTTTTGACTAAGATTTTCGATGTAGCTGAGAATTTCCTCTTTGTTCTGGTAAGTGCTGAGCAAAAATTCAGTATATGGTGTGACACTGTACTGGACCAAACCAATCCTGATTCTGTCAGGAGCAACTTCAAAGTTCTCTACGAGTGAGGAGAGGAATTTACGGATTTGTTGGAAGTTCGCCGGCCCAATACTGCTAGAGCCATCCACCAGGAATACAATGTCAGCCACTGTGTTCTGTGCACAGACTGAGAGAAGGAAACAAAAATTAGAATTGAAAATATATCTACCAATAATCTCATCTAGTAAATCCTGTCCCTACCAATGTTTTGACCATTGCTGACAAGAAAACATAATGACAGAACAAGGAAACCAAGTAATCCCCACTCCTTCTCCATGCTTGTTCCCTGAAATAAAGCAACCAATGATGTTAGAAGTTTCTGCACAACTTGCATCACCAAACAGAATTACAAATACAATATGAATGTAAAAAATTTTTTTATAAAAGTTGAAAGAGAATGAGATCTTTGCATTTTCCCAGTGATCTTTCCTGTTTTATATGAAAATAACAAACGGAATGTTTGTAAAGACTGACATATTGAGATATGTGAGCTACCGTTTTTGAGAGTTACTGGCCTACTTCCACTTACACTTCTTATCACACAAGTGTGCCTTGTCCCAAATGGCACACTTCATGTTTATTTGTGTAAACAATGGCCATTAGGTCAGCAAAACCACAAACACAAACTATTTAAAAGGGATCAAACTTTATCAAATGCACACCAGTACAGCATGCTTGCAACAGCATTTGCCAAAATTACATTTTGGTCTTGCAGATTTGTTACACTGCACACAAATGGAGTAACTCCAATTCTATACATATATTAAACACATCTTCAGAAAATGTATGCATGTCATGTTCCTCAGATAAACATATCAAGGATGACCTAAAACACATCCACTATTGTCTGATTGTTTATGTAGGACAGCACTGAGAGAGTCCTCCTCTTAAGGGCTAATGTTTGTGGATCGTCTCTGGATTACTCTTACATCCTCAGAACATCTGCCTACAGTTTAACAAAATATTTATTTGAGATGAACATCAAGACCAGCAGATGAAGAACAGGCAGACATCTCATGCATCTCAAGGACAGATGGTTTAGAAACATCATTTACTTTCAGGTTCTTCAGTGTTTCACAGTCACAATTAGTGAACATGAATGTAACTAAATGATGAACTACTACAAAACGATAAACTATTATGATTCATTTTTTCAGTCTTCAATATTATTAAATCGCCATTTTTACAAAATATGGTAACACTTTAGATTACAGCCCACAATTTACAGTGTAAGTAATCTGAATTTACAGCATACCTGTTATTATAGTGCACATGTCAGCAACATTTTTTTTACAGAATTTACAGAATTACAGAATTTATAGAATTACAACTAATCAAAAACAATTTGAATTTAATGATAATATATGTTTATTTGTAGATAGAGAGAGAGAGAGAGAGAGAGAGAGAGAGAGAGAGAGAGAGATTAAGCCTCCACTTTGAGATATAATTGAGCAATAATTATAATTATAATTATATAATTGTCTCTTTATTCAGAGACATATATATATATATATATATATATATATATATATATATATATATATATATATATATATATATATATATATATAATATATATATATATATGAATAAAGAAAAAAATCTCAATTTTTTGCTCAATTATATCGCAAAGTGGAGCCTTAACATCTATCAGCTAAATACCATGACAATCATATTTAAATTAGAAATTAAAATCAATTATAGGAATTATTTAATTCAATCTTACATTTTATAAGTGTAGACTTAGCATTTAGTCAACATAAACCTTGGTATCATAAAGTCTTGGTATCATTTTGTCTTGAATGTGATCAAACGCTCACATTTTCAAATGCTTTCAACAGGCAAATTTCACACTACGTCTTTTCTAGTATTTCTAATTCATATTCATCCCGAGCCAGTAACAACAACGGAAGCAGAGCTCCAAGAGATTTCAAATGTGTCCCCAGTTTAGCAAAGGATTCTCAGCCAGCTCTATGCTACTTTACTAATGTGTTTAAAATCAGGCCCGAGTCTATGAAAAATAATGGCTAGTGAACATGAGACTCATGATAGATCTGAATCCAGAAAAAGGGACTTGAATTAAACACATAAATAAACTCTATGCTTAAGATTGCTTTAATAGTTTTTAAAACAAACCTGAAAAACCCAGTCATCTTTTCTGTGAAGTGTTTCTTATAAACATAGGCATTCTCACAAACTACTGATTTTAAAAAAGACTATAAATCATTTGATTACTTGGGTACAAACAGCTCTGAATATAATCTAAATATAATAAAGGAAGAGAGTAAAGAGGTGAACTTACACAGAGCCCAGGCACGGATGGGATGAGTCCAACCCGAAGACTCTGAATGAGAAACTAAAAATCAGAAACTGTTCGTACAAACTTATCAAACCACTCCTCAACCCCACAATTTCCATTTTAGGAGAAGATGACTTCAAAAACATGTATATACAGACCCACAAGTTCATGAGAGATTTATCATTTGTTTATCTTCACCATTAAACAGCTTGAACAAAGTGTTTTCACATTCCGTTTTTGGATTATTGCAGATGTTTACAGCTTTGTGTTTGTTGCTTCAATTCTTAATTAGTTTAATCTAATTTAGTTCACCAAAAATGTCATAATTTCTCACCCTCATGTCATTCCATGCCTTTAAGTGGATGTTTTCTCTATTGAATAAATTTTAAAATTTGCAACAAAAGCATTATACTGATTATGTGCTAAAATTCCAAATCTTCTAAACTTATTTTAGCTTTAATATCATTCACAATCAAATTGCCACTCTGTAATGGATTAAGGCATTTGTGAGAACCAATGGCATTTGATCTCAAAGACTTGAAATCTGGTGTTTATAATCATAAAAAAAAAAAAAAAAAACATTATTAATAAATTGAGCACCAACAATATTTGAGCAGCAAATCAGCATATTAGAATGATTGCTGAAGAGTCATGTGACACTGAAGACACAAGTAATGTCTGACAAAAATTTAGCTTTGTATCACATAAATAAATTACATTTTAAAATATATTCAAAAAGAAAACAGTTCTTTTAAATTGCATTCATATTTCACAATATTCCTGTTATTATTGTATTTGTGATCAAATAAATGCAGCCTATGTGAGCATAAGACTTCTTTCAAAAAAAAATGTTAACAAATCTTTCAATTATTTCAAACTTTTGGTCACCAGGGTTGTATGGAGCAGCTGAGATCATGTTCACATGAGATCACATGACCAGTTGAATCCTACTCTCCTACTGTCTGCTATTAGACACTTCACTTCATGGAAGACCACAAGAAAACATTCTGGCTTCAGATACCAGCTGCTCTTCCAAACAACATGTGTCTTGTCTTATGCAGTCTGTATACAGAAAAACACAACATAGACACATTCTACACCACATATAAGGCATGACATGCTGTAAACATAGATAAACATAACTAACATTTTAGCATTGTTTATGTCAGGCAAGAAAAGCATTGGTCATTTACATTAAACATATCATTCATTACTTGATTCACAAAGCTCAGATTCAAATGTGTTTGGATGTGTAGAGTGTTGGGTTGGTTATATCTTCGTTATCAAAAATAACTGAGATCCTCTTTAAAGCTAAAGTCACTTGGCTAATTCCTTCATTTGTGCATTTTACCACAGTATTATTAATATCATTCGTTAGTCCTCAAGAGGTGGGTCACCAATGACTCGGAGAAAAACTGAGCACACTTTTCCCAGAGTAGAGGAAAGGGCAGGACACTGCTTTTGATTGGTAAGCTCATATATTACTGTATTTACAATGATAATAAGCATTTATTTGATATAATTCTAATTTTGAAATGTAAAAGCACAGCAACTAAGCCAATAACCTGGTTTTTGACAAAATATGTTGAAACTGTGTTTAGCATATGCTACAGTAGGTTGCTTGACAAACAGTCTGCATGTATTGTCATCTGAGTAAATTTACGTTTTGATATTGTGAAATAGATATTATTGCAGTGCAAACAACTGTGTGTATAAAAACTGATTCCCTTGTTTCAGTTTCTGATGAAGATTATGGACCACCAGTGCTTGGTACAGAGGGGCCTCACAACTCCAGAGGAAGGTGATGCTCAACATAGGGGACAAAATCCTAGTGATGCACAGAAGAAAAATGATACAAATATGGAGGATGTGGAACATGTTCTATACAGTAATAGACCACTTTTTTAAGTTATAGTGTCTTGTGTCACCTGAAAGGAGATTAAATGTGTGTAAAACACAAAAACAACATTTGGTCTCATTCTTTTATGCCATTTTGCATATTACTTGTGCATTTCAGAGACAAAAATAACAAATGATGAAAATCAAGCAATAATCAAGACAACTGCTATAGCATATAGAAAATTAGAATATTTTGGTAGTTTATTGTGTTGTTTTTTTTGTGTATTGGTAGTTTTTGTTACTTGTAATATTTGTTTGTTTTCTGTTGTTTTCTTTGTGTTATGGATGTTTCTGATTCTGATAAAACCTGTTATTGCAAAGTACACTTGTAGATCCTAAATAGGACAATTTGCCTTCCTTCAGATATATTTCAATAACTCTTGTATAGAAAATGAGAGGAGGAATTCTTTTTTTCTATTGTAGTGTATCCTGCCACCTAGGGGAATCAGACAAATTAATCAGCAGGTCCCTAGAGCACACAGAAGCTGAATAACAGACTTTCAAAAACAGGACTCTGGAAAAATAATATCAAAAAGCACCTATTTTTTAATGTTTATTATAATATTTTAAAGACATAAAATGTTATTTATGAAGTATTGCAATCTTATTTTGTTAGTTTGAGGGTTTTTTTCTGTACATTGACACCAACATTTTACATTTCTTCTACTGTATATGTGTAGTGTGAACATTTAAAAAATTATGTATATATAAATATAACATATATTATATTATTATTATATTATATATAATATTTACATATTGTTTGCATATGTGTGTGTGTATTATATATATACATATATATACCTTGCTACGTGTACTGCATTAGGCTAACCGAGACTTTATATATTGCTGCTCTTTTGATGGTTTTGACTACTTTTATTGTCCTCATTTGTAAGTTGCTTTGGATAAAAGAGTCTGCTAAATGACTAAATGTAAAATGTCAATGTAAAAAGGGGTATGGCAAATTTAGGTGGAGTTTCAAAATATGCCCCAGAGTAAAAGGGGTACAATGGGGTTCAACTGGGTACAATGAGATGACATTATTCTACTCACCCATCAACCATGAAACATTAAGATGACATTTAAACGTGTAAAAGCATAGGTACTTTCAATAGACAATGAAAGTGTGATTCTTTACACAGCAATAATGGACGGGTGAAATATCACTATAGTAGATTTATACAAATGTTCAACAATTTTTCCTCATTTTGAATGTTGCAGGTCAATGGTGATCCTCACAGACTCTCTGGTGAGGGCAGCTTTGGAGGAGGAGCAAAAGAAGAGGATCCAGAAGAAGCCATCCGCTCCAAAGAAAAGGTTCCTCACTATCGAAAACACTGCACCCAGTGCCTCCCAGAACAAGGATGAGAAATGTCTTGTGTGTGGGGAAACGTTCACTCATCCTTGCCTGGGGAAGTGTGGGTGCAGTGTCTCTTTTGCCAGCTCTGGTCACATGAGGCATGCAGAACATTATATCTGTCACAACTGTTGACAATGAGTAGGCAAAATGCCTTTTATGTTCGTGTTTGTTTGTACTGTTAATGCCTTTTAACATTAGTCAGGTTTCCATCCAAATGAACCTCTTTTTGCCACCTGACTCCTTCCGGCACTTCCGGTGTTGTTTCAAATTTTTCTCAAAGCCTCTGTCTAACATTTGTTTTTCTGCAGCCACTGATACATGGCGTTTCTTGGCTGTTTTTGTCTGTTTGTTGGATCATATAATTTCATACTGTTGAAAAAATTAATTAGTTAATTAATTGACATTGCCAATAAACAATCTAAACAATTCAAGTTTATGTATGGTTACTTTTGATGAAAATTGAAATTTTACATGAAAATGTAATTTAATAATTTTTGCAAAGATAAAGGACACAATATGTTTGCAGTTACATATTAACAAGGCCATAGTCAGGTAAATTTAATTAAAAAAAAAATAATAATAATAATAATAAGAGTAACACAAAAAAATCTGTGACATTTACGTGTAAAATACCGGCACTTGTGGTTGTCAGAATTTCACCGTTTAAAAATATGGCAGCAACATTTTAGGCTTTACAGACTTAACTTAAATTCACAACAGAAAAAACATATTTAATTAACTGATGTAATGTTAATAAACCAGCATATTGAAGTAATAATATCTGTTTTGAACCATTGTAAAACTGATAACCACCAAAAGCATGTGGTGATGAGAAATTGTAACATTGTAATACAGCTATTAACAAACAGATCTTGTGGCAGCTGAGAAAGGATATACTGATATATACTGTATATATAGAAGGTGCACAGTGTCATTCACACAAACACTAAACACCAGCATGGTGACGCACATGATACTGAAATAATGCAATAAACATTAATTTAACAACATTAGATGTAAGATAAAACCCCAATGTACACAACTGATAAGAAAAAAATTAAGTAGAAACAATTATTTCCAAAAAAAAAAAAAAAAAAAAAAAAAAAAAAAAATATGAAGTGTTATGCAGGGAAGTCTGGGAGTGTCAATTTACAGTTTTTTCACTGTAAATTGTACAATGACGTTTTCTTTTTCACTTCCAAAAACCGTAATTTTAACAGCATTTTACTGTAAAATTACATTACCGTATATAGTATGGAATCATTTATAACCAATTAACAGGTTTTTTACTGTAGCATTTTTACAGTCTTTTACTGTTAAAATCACAATATTTTTTACAGTGTAGCTTGTATTGTTGTGTTACTTTTGACCCACCTGTGTTACTTTCGTTCCAACAGATGGGGTCAAAAGTAACAATATACAACTTATGTTCAAAGTGAAATTATACTGAAGTTATTTTACATTTGTACAAAGCACCACCTGTTATTGATAGACCACACTTGTGAGATACTGATTTTGTAATAAAATAATAATAATTTTATGAACCGCTGATAGAGGTTAGTGTTTTCACCGTTATGACGGCAGTCTGGACAACCGTAAGAGAAAAAAAGCAACAAAACCCTTCTGACGTGAATATAGATGAAGTATCTTGAGATACTAGAAAAGGAAACACAGAGGAGCCAAAAATTCTCGATGGTCACTTTGAGGACCCATCGCAGCGTTTTAAACCGAGTGGCAACCTCCCACTCTCTCTCGTGAAGCCAACAAGGAAGTGACTAAAACTGTTCAGTTCATTGATTGGCTGGTTGATTGTGGCTGGATGAGGAAGGAGTCAGTCCCATAGACTCCTCATGTTAAAATGCCCAAATTTAGAGGAGAGAAAAATGTTTTTAGAGTGTTGTAAAAAATGATTTTGGTCTATATAGCTAATTTTGCCCTTCATGACAACTGTTATAACTCATCCGTTTAAATTATATTAAGCCTTAAAGTTCTGCATAATTAAGGGTGTGGCCACTTGAGTGACAGGTGGATTGCTGCTGCTGAGAATGCTGTCGAGCTAGGTGGGTGTGGCTTCAGCAACCAGCTCCCGCCTTTTTGGCCCATTTTCGATTATCCGGGAGAGTCACGCAGTGACGCGTTGACAAGAAGGCGACGGCCCGCTCTGCACACTTTGAGCTTCAAAAAACATACACACCAGCATGGAAATAGTGCGCTCTTAATGCACTTCTTCACAGACTTTAAATAGTGCATAACCCCAAACCCAATGCATTGCCGCCCCCTGCTGGACAAATCTAAATATGCATATACAACACTCCTCCCCATTTAAATCCAAAACAGTGTTTTTCCTCCAAACAACCTTAAGAAGGAAAACATTGTTCACATACAAGACAATTTTCAATAAAGTGCAATTTCAAAATTGTAACTATGTGTGTGGGTTTTTTTTTTTTTCCATCACAAAATCCCTTTAAGTGTGCTAATAATTTTTACATGACAAATTCCTTTAAATGGGAGGGTTGTTTTCGTTCTCTTACTGAACGTCGTAGACCCCAGTAGGTACAATTTCAGTTTTTTTTTTACAGTACTTCTGGAATGGATGTCACTTCAGGAATGGTAGGAGCACTAGATAACTCGGACAACAGCCTACTGGAACAATCAGTTTGCAAATTTTCAAGCTCCTTTTTCTCAGGAGTAACAACCAAAGTTGGTATTATGGAAGTACTAGGTGATTTTGGGCACTTGAACATCAGTTTCCTGAGACCCAATTTCAGTGTCACATAACTGAACATCCATGCTCGGTTTGGTAATCAGTTTTTTTTCTTTTTGTTGGCGACTAAATAATTGATCTACATGACGTCGCACAATTTAAGCATTCCCCAAAGCTCCTGTATAAGATACAGGTCCGGTAATGTCCTGGATCACTCCATGCAACCATTTTGGTCCATACCCAAAGTTTCGCATATACACAGGATCTCCAATCTGGAAGTAACGAGATTTCACATGTTGATCATGATACTCTTTCTGAACTTGTTGTTTTCTTTCCATTTTGCCAGTGAAGTCAGGATATATCTTGTGTAAAGTGCAACAAAATTTTCTTCCCATCAGCAATTCAGCAGGAGACAGTCTAGTTATAGACTGGGGTGTGATACGATAATTAAACAAAGCTCTATGTAACTTGGTCTCCAGCATGTTCCCTGGATATATCTTGATTAGGTCTTTAAAAGTTTGAACTGCTCGCTCTGCCAAACCATTAGATGATGGGTGATACAGTGCAGAAGTAACATGGGTTATTCCGTTCTTAGTCATAAAGTCTTTACTTGCTTCACTTACAAAACATTGGGCATTATCTGACACTATCATTTCAGGAATCCCATGTACACTGAAACTTTTTCGAAAAAACTCCAAAGTAGCTGCTGTTGTTGCTGAACTTACAGGATAGGCATCAATCCACTTAGAATGAGCATCAATGATAATCAAGAACAATTTGCCTAAAAAGGGCCTGCATAATCCATTTGAATTCTCCTCCACGGTTGTCTAGGCCACTCCCATGGGGGAAGTGGGGCCCTCACAAAAGAGTCTGATTGTTGTTGACGGGGATTTGAATTTTTTTTGATTGAGTTTCAATATCAGCATCCAGATTCGGCCACCATAGGTAGCTCCTTGCCAAACCTTTCATCTTGGACATGCCTGGGTGGGATTGGTGCAACTGTTCCAACAAACCTGAACGTCCCAATTCTGGAATAACAGCACACATCCATCCTGAACACTGAGCTCTTGCTGTCGCAGTTTCTCTGTTTATAAGTATCACTATGATCAGGCCAGCCTTTAAGCACATACTCACGTACTCTTGACAAAACAGGATCTTTAGAAGTCCAGTGCATAATTTGCTCTGTGGTCGTCAAGGGACCAGCTACGCTGTCCAACATCAATACTTGTTTGTTCTTTGGTCATTAGTTTGTGGGTTGTGGAAGAGGAATGAGAGTGTGAGTATTAGTATTATATTTATATTCTCTGTAAGAGATGACATATTCATAGGATCATAGTCATAGTGGATCAAGACACGATTAGATTGAAACAACTCTTTGGATTTCTGGAAGGCTTTTTCTTGGTCTTCTTCCCAACACCAACAAACATCTTTCCTCAAGAGCCTATGCAAAGGAGCAAGCAGGGTAGAAACATTTGGAAGAAATCTGTTATAAAAATTCAACAAACCTAAATAGGCTTTCAGCTGCGTCACTGATGTCGGCGTTGGTGCTTCCTGTACAGCTTGAACTTTCTCTGGAACAGGATGAATACCTGTGGCATCAACTTGATGTCCCAAGAAAGCGACTTCCTTTTCCATGAATTTACACTTCCCTCTTTTCAGTCTTAATCCAGACTCCTCCAGCCTCTGCAATACTTGATCCAGTGCCCCCAGATGTTCTTGATCATTCTTTCCTGTCAACAGAATATCATCCAAATATACTGTAACTTTTGGGATGTCCTTCAAAATGCCCTCCATAGTTCTCTGGAAGATTGCGGGACTTGAACTCACTCCAAAGGGTAAGCGTGTATACATGAAGAGAGTATACCTTTGTGAGTATTTACAGTGACATATTGCTTAGCTGTTTCATCCAACAAAATCTGTTGATATGCATGACTCATATCTAATTTGCTGTATTCCTCACCTCCAGATAACACTGCCAACATGTCCTCCATTCGGGGAATGGGGTACTGCTCCAATGACGATTCCCGGTTAACAGTTACTCTATAATCTCCACAGAGTCTCACTGATCCATCTGGCTTCAATACTGGCATGACAGGAGCTGCCCACTCTGAAAACTTCACAGGTTCAATGATATGGTCTTTAACCAACCGATCAAGTTCAGTTTCCACCTTCTCTCTCATTGCAAAAGGTAATGAACATGATTTTAAAAAATGAGGCTTTGTACCACTAGTTACATTTTGGCTGTGGCTCCTTTTAATGTTCCCAGTTCTTCTTTAAAAACCAATTCATGTTTCTTTAAAATGTCTTGCAACATCTCTAAGCTTGTTCGGATTTTATTCACATTTTCCCAGCCAAGATCCAACTCATCAAGCCATGGTCTTCCCAACAAGTTAGGACCAGATCCTGCCACCACCACAACTGAGAGGTCTTTAGCTAATCCATTATGCTTGACTTGAACTTTGCTGGTTCCTAGAACATGCACTGATTGGCCTGTATAGGTCTTCAAAATCAGAGAACTTGGTTTCAATTTTGGCAGTTTTTCCGTAACTTCAAGTTCGCTATATTCCACCTGTGAGAACACAGTTACACTACATCCAGTGTCGACTTCAAATTTCACAGGATACTTGTTAACAAGTAAAACTTGAGTAAAAGGAGGAACAGGAGACTGGGCTGTTTGTATGCTATACATGGTGAAAACTTTACACTGCTCTTCCTCTTGCAGATAATTAGCCCCCTTTAACTGTTTTCCTCTCTCCCACTTCCCGGTTTTCTTGCCTTTGTTACTAGCAATTTCTTCTGGTTGCATTCTGCACACTCTTTTCACATGTCCAATTTTACTACACCTGTAACATTTTTTCCACATATGGTTAGTTCCACCACATCGATAGCACATTCCTACCCCCTTTAAATGACTTCTTTCAAATCTTTAAAAACAGTAGTACTCACACAATTTCCTTTCTCTTTGTGCAAATCCCTCATATCATTATTTGCAGTTTCAATAGCCTGAACTTTCTTCAGTGCAGTTTCAAACGTTAATCCATCCTCAGCCAGTAATCTTCTTTGTATGCTGTCATCATTAACACCACAAACTAATCTGTCTCTCAGCATAACTGTGAGTGTCTTTCCAAAATTACAATCTTATGCAAGTTTTCCTAACTCAGCCACATACTCTACTATGCTTTCATCATGGTGCCTGTTTCTTGAATTAAACTTCCACCTCTGAACTATTTCACTTGGCTTTGGATTAAAGTGGTTTTTCAGTAAACTCACCAACTCTTGGTGTAAAAACTCTTTACACCTGGTTTGTCTGGATTTAGCAAATTTCTCATCAATGTGTATGTCTGTGCTCCAACACAACTTAACAATATGGCTTGCGAATGGGAAGTGGAGCAACAGAGAGAGAACGCCACTGCCGTCTCGAAGCCTTTTATCCGGAATCCCAGATGACGTCACATGATTCTCGCAGTAAGAATTCCCCCACTACGCCACCTATGGACTCAAAATAAATATCACACAGGGACACATAACAATATACAACAATAGATAAAACGTACATAAGATAAAAAAAAATAATATACTAACCTTTTTGGTGAGTTACTGGTACATTATTCATTATTTATACCACCACTTCCACCTCAAAGTTATAAAAAAAAAAAAAAAAAAAAACTTTAAAGAAATCTCTCTTGCCATTGGTCAGTTTTCCGTGGGAAAGTTCACTGTAAATTGAATTACACTAGGGAAACCATAATCCTTTGCTGTTTATAGTAATATACACCTTTTACAGTATCTTACTCTACATATTACAGAAATTGGTTACAGTGTAACTAAAACGCCCCTCAGATGGCATCTGGTACCTTGCTTACATGTAGAGTCTATTACTTTTTTTATTAACAGTTTGCAAATAATATTTGACATTGTAAAACAGACTGCTGAAGTATATTAACAACTGAATTTAAATGGGTCGTATGATGCGATTTCAAGTTTTCCTTTCTCTTTGGAGCGTTACAAGCTCTCGGTGCATAAAGAAGATCTGTAAAGTTGCAAAGACTAAAGTCTCAAACCCAAAGAGATATTCTTTATAAAAGTTAAGACTCGTCCATGCCCCCCTAAAAATTATGGTTTATTGAAGTTTTGCATAGTTCAATGTCACGAAGTGAGAGTGATTTGCATAATGCGGCCCAAATGTTCACACAAAGAAAGAAGGCGTAACCTTTGATTCTTGCTGTTGCCGCCAGCGCCATGTCGTGGAGACGCTGTTTAGTTGTGAAAACCAAAATACTGTATTGCCTTCCAAAAGAGGACACAGCTAGAAATCAGTGGTTAAGTTGTATTTACAACACTGTTCCAGAACAGTTCAACCCAAATATTTAGATGTGTGCAGCGGATTTTATGGAGGACTGTTTCCTGATCCTGAGAGAGAAGACTACAATGCCGGCTGTTCTGACTCACAGTCTGTAAGTACTGTACTTTTACATATGTAAAGGATTTGCCACTGATGCTTCAAACGTGAGTTTTGAGCAGTGTAGAGCAGCGGTTCTCAATTCCAGTCCTCATGCCCCCTGCTCTGCACATTTTGTATGTTTCTTTTATGGCTTCAGACGTAAGTGGACATCACAGAATATTCCGCCATGATTACAGTTCAAAGTGAACATATATGTTCCATTCAAAGTGCATTCAAGTGTATGAGATGTGAACTTGTATTGTATTTATTTACAGAGGTATATGATGTCACACTTGTCCATGTGTGAAGATGTTGCGCAGCGCAAATCCGTGAATGAATGTTCCGAAGTGAGGTAAACTTTAACAGATTTCCCCTGCTCAGGGGGTAGGGAGCAATGAACACTGTGTAGGGACCATGTGAATGGGAACACAGTTCATGCACGGAGCTCACTTCTAATGAGCTGATTATCTGAATCAGGTGTGTTATCAAAGGGAGACATGCAAAATATGCAGAGCTGGGGGGCGCGAGGACTGGAATTGAGAACCGCTGGTCTAGAGTAGTGCTTGTTGTTTGTCATTTCTCCAATCAAAAATGCAGACGCAATGCGTAAAAAAGACAGTATTAAGTCTTTATAATCTGTAATTATTTCCCCACTGGAAATTTTTTAATGGGTTTTAGTGGTTTTGTCTTGTTGCGCCGGTGTTGTGACCGGGACACACATCACAGTATGGCAAGGGGCATAACATTTCCGTCACATGCTTGAGGTATTCATTTTTAATTTAGAGTAAAATACAATAAAATCTGGTTTAGAGGCTGTAGCTTTAGACTTGTGAATATGACCCAGTATATATGTTGATTAACTCTTATTTTTATAGGGTCACAAATGTGTTTCTTCACTTCTTCTATTAAATGAAGGTCTATAGGCATTACAAACATCCAAGGTGGAATTGCTGGCATTTGTATTGTATGACCATATATATTAGACATTTTCCATATTCCCAATATTTTAAATATATTGCCTTAGATGGTTATATAATTGTGCCCCTTCAAGGATGCAGGATCTTTTCTGTTTTTCATCTCTGCATATAATCATTGTTTCCGTTACAGTGTTTTTGCATACTTAATGTTTCCTACTTTCCCTCACCAGCTTCTTCCATCCATTTCCAATTCCTGTTCACTTCCTCATCCATCATCACTTCCTACCATCTCCACCCAGTCACAATTCAGTGCTGCAAACCTCCTCGTGAACATGTGTGTCGAACGTCTTTTCCCCATTACCTGCATCGGATACAGCATTCATTCTTCAGGTCAGTCTCATATTCACAATAAAACATTAGACTGAATGTCCACTAAGGAAAGCCAAATCTTTTTTTTTTTGTATCCTTTCAACGGTTAAGGGATTTTCCAGCATAATGCTGGTCAATGAATTACAAGGTGTTGTTAAAAGTAAAAATCATATATGTGTATAGGTAGATGCCTTATTAGAGGCTCTTTCTATGGGCCACTACATAATCCATCTGCCATATTGGAACACTCAAAACACCGGTCTGTGAACACTGGAGAGCAAGTTGACTGCATGTGCAATGCAGCTGTAGTTATAGGCATGTATGAATATCTATATCTGCAATAAACTTCAACAGATGACTTTGCTTAACTAACACAGTACAAGATGAAGCCATTAGCTAACTCATTAAAAAGAGTTTATAAAAGCTGTAATATTGAGTTTATACATATTAAAACACAAACCAACACATTTTTAACTGTCAAAGATTATCCCATTTCTTTGTGAATTTAAATTTTGGCAAATTTTACAACCAGATGCTGTGCAATGTTGTGGCATCTTGAAAAAAACTCATTGATTTTTACAGTGAATGACGACACATAGACCATTCCAAGATGGCAAATAAAATATTATTTATTGAAAAATAATCAATAGTCAACAGCCATCATAAAAGTTGATAAGCAATTAAGTCAAAAGTACAAAGGCTCTAACAGCAATGAAAGTTATATAAAAATATAAAATTATGAAAGAGGACTTGTGTCTAGACTGTCTTAATGAAAGCTGAGGAGGATAGCTTGAGTGGCCAAGGATCACAGCTGGAGAGCTACAGAAAATAACTGAGCCTTGGGATCAGAAAGCATTAAAAAAAAAAAAAAAATCTATCAAACAGCACCTATAGCACCACGTTGTTTAGGGGGGTTTCAAGAAAAAATAAAATAAAAGTAAAAAAATCAAGAAATGAAAAAGCTCTCATCCAAGTACAATCTCCAGCATATTCACTTGCCAGACATTTCTGGATCTTCAAACGGGACTGGGTTCTATGGTCAGTTGAAATTTAAAAATTAGCATTTTAGCAGCAAACACTCAAGATGGGTTTGGTGCACACGGGGGTGAAAAAGTACTCCATGTGTACAATGAAATATACTGATGTATCTTTAATCTTGTGGGCCTATTTTTCTGCCGGAGGTCCTGGACAACTTGCTCAGATTCATGACATCATGTATTCTATCAAATACCAACAGATAAAAAAAAAAAAAAAAAAAACTGACTGCCTCTGTTAGAAATCTTATAATGGGCCATAGTTAGATCTTCCAATAGGACTAAGATCCAAAAACAAACATCAAAATCTAAACAAAAATGGGTCACTAAGCACAAAACGAAGGTTCTGCCATGGCAATCCCAGTTCCCTGACCTGAACCCTATATAAAATGAGTGGGGTGAGCTGAAGAGGAGAAGCACTGGAGAGAAGGGTCTGGAGTGATACTGAATGAAGGAATGGTCTTTTGTCAGGTGCTTTCCAAACTCATCCAGCATTATAGGAGAAGACTCAGAGCTAAAAATTAATCATAAAAGGGTATGATTACTTGTGGTCAATGTGTATAAGAGAAAAAC
The DNA here is from genome assembly GCF_018340385.1 of Cyprinus carpio. Lineage (NCBI taxonomy): Eukaryota > Metazoa > Chordata > Actinopteri > Cypriniformes > Cyprinidae > Cyprinus > Cyprinus carpio. The sequence continues at coordinate 25,085,424 of NC_056584.1, read as the reverse complement.
ACTTATTTCATAATGAAATTTTCTCTCCATTTTAAATTCTTATTCTCCATTTAAAAGGTAGATTTTTGTAAAATGTTAAAATAAAATATCAAAAAGTTTAATGCAGATTTATATCCACGGGTTACTTTGTTCATATTTCTCAAGGGTGCCAACAATTCTTACCACAACTGTATCACAGTTTAGATGTTTGGAGATTTTTTTTGGCCCTGAGACAGCGAATCTCACACTCCTCCTGAGTGTTGAACCTGTTGCTGTTCCCGTCACAACCTCCGTACCAGAACTGGAAACATTCACCACTGCGGATGTTGAAGTACCATTTCACTGAAAAGTTTGAGCAAGTTCCTGCATCGAGTATGAGCTGGCAAACATCTGTAAGCAGAAAGAAAATAGAAATAAAGGTTTTAAGTTACACACAGTGAAGATTAGGCTGATCAGTTTGAAGCCATTTAAAATAGTCACACTTTTGATACTTGCATATTTCACCATGCATTTTGAGTTTAGCAATATTTATACTTGATTTACATGATTGTTTTAGTGAATCAGGGATGCTTCTCATATGTATTTCCATTTCTTTAAAAAGCAATGAACTTGATTTAATTCTAAAAATGTAAAAAATTTTTTATGGTTTTGTTTTTTTTGTTGGGTTTTTGATTTTATTTTTATAATTTAAGTGTTAGTCTACTGCATATCCGTCAAGTAAATGTATCTTTTACCCTTAAAACTGGAATCATCTTGTTGAAGATTTTCAGATTCTGTGGAAGAAATTTGAAGAATCTCAAAACTCTGTACAGGTAAATGGCCTACATAAAGCATCCAATATATACATTAAAATTGCACTTGCTTAGCCCTTTGTTGTGATACAAAACTCTGTACAGGTTGGGGTGCCCCAAAACTCCAGCAGAGGGCACTCCACTCAGGACTCTTGCATTTAGTGTCCATTTCCATTCCCAACTCCATTTCCCATAATCCTGTGCTTAGGTCTAATCACCACCAGGTGTTCCCCATTACCACTGCCGCTATAATAACTATGTTTGGACTCTCAATGATTGCAAAGTCTTGTTTAGTCCTATCTAGCATTTCCGAGCAGTTTCCCTGTGTTGTTCCTTGCGTGTTTTGATATTGGATTGTTTATACCGACTGTGATTCTCTGCTGCCTGCCCCGACCTCTGCTTGTTTCCGTTGTTTATTTTGGATATCCCTGTACATACCTGACGCTGTTCCCCGATCATTGCCTGTTTGAACATTCTGATATTAAACTACTGCAAATGGATCCCAACGTCTCTGACTCCACGTTACACTTGCTTAGCCCTTTGTTGTGATACACAGTAAAGTGTGTTCAGCTGAATTCAATTTCCGTTTTGTCAAATGGGTATAAAAAATGCTTAGTATACTGCAGCAGCTGTCGTATGAAGACCGAAGAGTGTAAAGACCATCGACTCTACCATGGGACTCCACCGTGCAGGGACACCGGCAAGGGACATAAGTATCACTTTTGATTCATCCTCTTTTCTACACCTTGCTTCACTTCTGTTTCAGTTTTAATGACCAACTCTTCCTATGTGTTTTCATATCCCTACTATCACTACCACTCGCAAACCTCGCATCACACAACATAAGGCAGCGCAATCCTAAAAACCTGCGCACTTTGCCTATGTCTGCTAATACACTACTTTCTTTTTATATTGGTCTCTGGAATTTTCAGTCTGCAGTAAACAAAGCAGATTTCATTACATCTATTGCTAGTCATTCAAGACTAAACCTCATGGCCCTAATAGAGACCTGGATCAAACCATAGGGCACTGCTGCTCCTGCAGCACTTTCCAATAATTTCTCATTATCCCACACTCCCCATCTGACTGTAAGAGGTGGAGGTACTGTTCTGCTTATCTCTAATGACTGGAAATGTATTCCTTTACCTTCTTTAGATATTGACAGCTCCTTTACATTCAGCTACTATTACCCACCCTTTTATAATCCGTTTTGTAGTTGTTTATCTACCCCCAGGACCACAAGGTAACTTTTTAGGTGAAATAGATGTGCTGCTCTCAACCTTTCCTGAGGATGTTACTCCCCTAGTTATGCTTGGAGACTTCAACATCCACCTAGATGAACCTCAGGCTGCAGACTTCCACACTCTGCTTGCCTCTTTTGATCTCAAGAGAGTGTTAACTACGGCTACTCACAAATCAGGCAATCAACTGAACCTTATCTGAATGGATGTGTTGGAAGACGAAACTTGAAATGCACTATAACATCAATAAAGAAAGCCTTCATGCTTTCAGTGTGGAACTAGCCACAGCTTGACAGACTTTCTTCTCAAACCTTATAAACAGTAACTTAAACAACACTCACACTCTTTTTGCTACTGTTGAGAGACTGACAAACCCCCCCAAGTCAGATTCCCAGTGAAATGCTCTCTGACAGAAAATTCAATGAGTTTGCTTCCTTCTTTTCTGAGAAGATCATCAATATCAGGAAGGCGATTAGCACATCCTCAAGTTAAACAGAGGTCAGACAGATTCAACCGCAATATTAAAAAGAAGATACTATGTCTATTTTTGAAGCAATTGATAGGAAAATTTTGGAAGGAATAGTGCAGCACCTTAAATCATCAACCTACCATGTTTACACACTTATCACATATTTTTTCAAAAGGGTGCTTAATTGTTTGGAAGCAGATCTCTTAGAAGTGGTGAATGCCTCACTTCTTTCTGGGACTTTTCCAAACTCCCTGAAAACTGCAGTTGTTAAGCCCCTTCTGAAAAATTGTTATTTTGATAACACCATTTTGAGAAATAATAGACCAATATCAAATCTTCCTTTTATAGGCAAGATTATTGAAAAGGTAGTTTTTAATCAACTGAACAAATACTTAAACTCAAATGGATACCTGGACAATTTTCAATCGGGTTTCAGACTGCATCACAGCACACAGTCAGTACTCATTAAGATAATAAATGATATCCGCTTACTTTCTGATTCTGGCAAAATATCAATGCTGGTTCTACTAGATCTCAGTTGCTGCATTTGACATTGTCAATCATAACACTTCTAGAGAGACAGGAAAACTGGGTCGGGCTTTCTGGGATGGTACTCAAATGGTTCAGGTCATACTTAGAAGAGAGAGGTTATTATTTGAGTATAGGAGAGCATAAGTCTAAGTGGATGTCCATGACATGCTGAGTCCCACAAGTCTCAATTCTTGCACAGCTCTCGTTTAGCCTGTATATGCTCCTACTAAGTCAAATAATGAGAAAGAACCAGATTGCCTATCACAGCTATGCTGATGATACTCAGATTTACCTAGCGTTATTACCAAATGAATACAACCCCATTGACTCCCTCTGCCAATGTATTGATGAAATTAACAGTTGGATGTGCTCATTTTTTTTTTTTTTCAGTTAAACAAGGAGAAAACTGACGTCATTGCATTTGGAAACAAAGATGAAATTCTCAAGGTGAATGCATACCTTGACTCTAGGGGTCAAACAACTAAAAATCAAATCAAAAATCTTGGTGTGATTCTGGAGATAGATCTTAGTTTCAGTAGTCATGTAGCTGTGCATTTATTGAATGAGCACTGTGCAATGTCTGAACTGATTGCACTGTATTTTATGTATGTATAATCATTTTCTATTTTTAAATGTCTTATTCATTTTTTAAATAAATTGTTAAATCATCTTTAATGTTTTTATTTTAGTGATTCTTATTTATGAATATTTTACTTTATTTTATGTAAAGAACTATGGATTACCATTTTGTACGAAATGTGCAATATAAATAAACTTGCCTTGCCTTATTTACACGACACTGTTCCACTGATCATGTGCTGGTTACTCCAATGCACACCTCAGATCACTTCCTCCTCACTCTTAACCTCAACAGAGTTCCTGACACAGCACATACCCCTCCACATGTCATCTTTCGACATGACCTACGCTCACTCTCACCCTCCCGGCTATCTGCTATGGTTTCATCTTAGCTTCCTCCCCCTAAACAGTTAGCATCTCTTGATGCTAACAGTGCTATTGATACTTTCTGCTCCACTATTACATCTAGTTTAGATACTGTCTGCCCCTTGTCTTCTAGGCCAGCCCATACCACCCCTTCTGCCCCTTGGCTGTCTGATGATCTCCATGAACATTGTTCTAAGCTCAGGACTGCTGAAAGGGTGTGGTGCAAATCCAAAAATCCTGCTGACCTTAATATCTATCAGTCACTCCTCTCTTCCTTCTCTGCTAATGTCTCCACTGCTAAAAGAACATACTATCATAACAAAAATAACAATTTGTCTAACTCTCGCATGCTCTTTAAAAACTTTTCCTTGTTCCTTTGTCCTTCACAGCTAACGAACTTTCCATTATTAAAATTGCCTCCTAGTGCACATTTTCCCCTCCTCAGTCCCCTCCTTCACTCGTTCACCACTCTCTCACAGCTAACGACTTTGCCACATTCATTATTAAAATTAAAACCATTAGTGCACAATTTAGGACCACCACCACATCAGAAACCCACCTTAACCCCACCATTTATAGAACTAGGTGTACAGTCTTCCTTTGACAGCAAAAAATATATCGGAGGGTGATTTATTTAACAAAGAAGTGCAAATACGCAACCACTCTTTTTCTTGTTAAGGTGCTCTCTGGTCCAAGAGCGACTAAGCAGTGTCTGTGATCCTCTGTACAGTGGTGACAGCAAAAATATCTGAATGGCCAGAAGCTCAGTCAATCTCTGGAAGAAAAGTTGAGAGAAACCCCATCTCACACTAGTCTCTCTTCTTCAGCATTTGTTTCTTGCCTGAGTGTTTTTTCTCACCCAGCTTTAAAGGTTGCGTAAACGAGCTCCAGGTACGCTTGATCAGTATGCCCAGGTGTTCGTGGTCAGTGATTAGTGCAGGAGCGGCGTTTCCAGGCGCTGACGCTGATCTGCCCTCGGGATACTCGCCACATCTTCAATACTTATTTTGCTGGATCTGTCCGATGCTTTTGACACGGTTGACCACCAAATCATCCTGTAAACCCTATTGGCAAAGGGCATCTCAGGAACCGCACTCCAGTGGTTTGAGTCTTACCTCTCAGATAGGTCCGTCAAAGTATCTTGGAGAGATGAGGTGTCCAAGTCACAACATCTAACTACTGGGGTGCCTCAGGGCTCAGTTCTTGGACCACTTCTCTTCTCTGTCTACATGGCATCACTAGATTCTGTGATTCAGAAACATAGCTTTTCATATCACTGCTATGCTGATGACACTCACCTCTACCTCTCATTCCATCCTGATGATCCGACGACAGCTGCTCACATCTCAGCTTGTTTAACAGATATTTTTTGCTGGATGAAGCACCATCACCTTCAACTCAACCTTGCCAAGAAAGAACTACTTGTAGTTCCATGAAACCCATCATTTCTTCACAATTTCACCATCCAGTTAGGCACATCAACAATAATTTCTTCAAAAACAGCCAGAAACCTTGGAATTAATATCGATGATCAGCTGACTTTCTCAGACCACATTGCTAAAACTGCCCGGTCCTGCAGATTTGCTTTATTCAACATCAAGAAGATCAGGCCCTCTCTTTCAGAACATGCTTCGCAACTCCTTGTTCAAGCTCTTGTTCTGTCCAGGATGGACTATTGCAATGCTCTCTTGACAGGTCTTCCAGCCAGTTCTATCAAAACTTTACAATTAATCCAGAAAATGGCAGCAAGATACATTTTTAATAAGCCAAAAATAATGCATGTCACACCTATGTTTATCAATATGCACTGGCTACCAATAGCTGCTTGCATAAAATTCAAGGCATTAATGTTTGCATACAAAACCACCACTGATTCTGCACCCCTTTACCTAAATTCATTACTTCAGACTTATGTGCCCTCTAAAAGCTTGAAAGAAAAAAAGAAAAGAAAAAAATGTCCCTTTTAGACTTACACTCTAAGTACACTCTAAGTACACTCTACTTATTTACTGTTTGTTTTCTTAAAAATATATATATTTAATTTTTCTAATCTTTTTGTATTCTATACTATATATATATGTATATATATATATATATATATATATATATATATATATTATATATATATATATATATATATATATATATATATATATTATACAATTAACAAAAGCAAAGAAAAAAAGGCCTCTAACACTAGCTTGCTCTATATTCTTTTTCTATACTGTCTGTTTAATAGTTATTTATTATATAATTAAAAAAAAACTTGCTGTGTGTACTGCGTTAAGCTAACTGAGACTTGTATTAGCACTTGCATATCATTGCTCTTTTGTTGATTTTGATTGCTTCCATTGCCTCAAGTCGCTTTGAATAAAAGTGTCTGCTAAATGACTAGATCAATATGTAAAACTAAAATATTATCTGTATTAAATTAAAAAAAAGTTAATTATCAGAATTGACATCAATAAAAAAATGGATTATGAACAGCTTAAATATCAGTAAGCAAGTTTGGTCAATTTACCTGTAGACACACATTCCTTAAAGCACTCATCCTCAGTCAAGAATCGGTTTTCATTTCCGCCACAACCACCATACCAGAAGCGCATGCATTTCTTAGTCTGCTGGCTGTAATACCATCTGGACATATACGATCCACACACACGGCCTGAATCTTTCTCAAGGAAGCAGCGTGCTGTTGGAAACAAACAGTACACTCCACTAATTCCCTTCAGCACTGAATACTGAACTCTGTCTGAAAAACAGCATAAAAGCTTGTGCATTTTTAATGTGAGTGAGGATACAGTACTACGCCAGAGATACGTGGAACTCCAAAAAAAGCTAAATCAAGGATTAAATTGGCCAGTAAGATCTGGATTCACCACCTTTAGTCTTTGAGTGCTCCGTTTTGTCCTTTTTGTGCTCTTCTCTATATTGATCAGTGTCATCACTGGCTTCAATGACTGGTTCTCTGTTTTGCTCATCATCAGAATAGTAATAAGGTTCTTCGGTGGGCTCTTCAGTGGGCTCTTCAGTGGGCTCTTCGGTGGCCGCTTCAGTGGGCTCTTCGGTGGGTAGAATAGTGCTGAAAAACAGTTAGACACATTCATTTCATTAAAAAGCACAGAATGTGTTTAGGCTAATTAGTGTTCAATATTGCAGCATCAATTTGTATTTCAGTGTGCAAATAAAAACAAAATATGACTCATGAAGCCCAGGTTTCCCATTTCGGGCACAGTGCTCAAAGACTCAAAACATTACAAATTTTAGACTCTAAAACCTTTGGATCAATAAGCCCAGAGCTTAACTGACTGTCACACCACACAAAAATATGCAAAGAAAATATTTCTCCTGCTACAGCCAAATGGTTTTGAAAATACACAATCCAGGCCATTTACTGTGGTTAGTAAATGACATTACCTCTCTGTGATTTGTGGTCCAGTTACAACAGGCCTCACCACAAAACCACGACATTCAGGAGTCTGTAATGATGGCCGGGGTAAGATTCCTCCTGCAAAACAACAGCAGATACACACCAGGGTTATTATCGTTAACTGAAATGAAAAATAAAACCATAAAAATACAATTTGTTATTACTTAAATATTAAGTGAAATTAAATAAAATATATTTAAAAAAAAATACTTTCTACTTTGCTCCTTTAAAAAAGTTATATTTCTTATTTTTGAAGTACTAAAATAACAAACTAAAACTTGAATTTTTTTTTTTTTTAAATTTGAACAATATTTAATAAAAAAGAATATGTATAACTCAGCATGTATGCAGCAGTGACAAAGAATAACTATATCAAAATTACTACAGCTAAAAATTAAATAGAAAACAAAAAGTAAAAAAAAATAGTAATAATAACAATTCAAAATATTAATTAAAAGTGTAATAATTTAATAAATAATATTATAGGTTAAAGACTACTTGCAAATGATGAAAGAGGATGTTAGCATCTGTTAATTTTAAGAAGAAAGCAGATAATGTAGAGAGTTTTGGGGCTATTGTTTGCAGAAAACCTTAAAATGACAAAAACTCTAAAATTAAATATAAAGAAAAAATATAAAAACTATAATAAAATAATAAACAATAAGACTGTTTGTAAAATAATGTTTTAAAAAGGCAAAAACACTACAGGATGTTTTTTGAGATTTTAACAAACATTGCATTTCAATTGATGAAAGAGCATGTGAGCATCTATTGATTTTCAGAGGAAAAAGTCTGCAAAGTTTCAATAACAGAACAGATTAGACCAGACCAGGATCTTTCGCAACGGCCTTATGAAAACAGAACCATGAATATTTCTTACTGTGGAGCATATGCAGGAAGGCGTAAGTGAAGCGTGTGCCATAATCTCTGTCATCCAGGAATACCAGGTGCTGCTCCAGAGGAGAACTGGTGAGCTCCTTCATCTGTGTCCAGTCAAATTTCTGTCCCGCCATGAGGATAAACATCACAACATTCCGACACTTACACAGTCTAGACAAATAATCAAGCTGAGCTTTGCTGTGCTTAGAATCTTCACCAAAAACAGCCATGACCATTCGTTTGCTTCGTGGTCTTTCTGCTTTAAGGATAACGTTAGTGATCAGCCACTCCAAAGCAAACTCAGGATGGGATGTCCCGCCCACTTGCTTCACTGTATTAGTGATATGTCTCTTCATGATATTACGATCTTTAAATTTAGTGAAGCTGAACTCCTCATTGATGTAAGATGAGCCATAAACGGAGCTCTGCTGGTAGACGGACAATCTGGTTTTTCTGTCTGCTCTGCTCGGCTCGCTGCTCACACCGATCCGGTCCAACAGAGACACCAGAAGCTCCTTCATGTTTACATATTGTTGAGTGTTCAGGTTATCTGACCCATCCATCAGCACAGACAGGTCCAAATCCATTTGCAGGGGTGGAGGCCGCAGGTTTACACCACACACTGGGTCTGGGCTACAACGATCTGGCAAGAGAGAATTACAACCCTTGGCTTGTAATTAAAGACATCCATGATCCAAAACCTACCCACATAAGCTGCATTGTAACAGCAATGGAACCTCATTACTGACTGATTTGGAACACTCTAGATAGGCATCAACTCTGTGTGTCATGCAAAAAGAGCTCCTCATTGACATAAGAAGTTGGCATGCTGACATTGCTAAGATAATGACACACTATTAAGCATAAAAATTAATCATAAATATTGGTCAAAACTTTTTTTTTACAGTCAACATTTTTTCTAACTTTGCATGCCATCATAACTGCATTATGGGATTGACTTCTCATTAGGAAGTTGGCTTGTCGACATAACATAATACTCTAATAAACAAAACGATTAATGCAGACAAATATCGGTCATAACATGCAGTTTTTAAATTTATAATCAATTAATAATAATTTCTCTAACTTCGTCCACCATCGATTTTTACTGAACTTGTTGCAAGGCATTATGGGATTTACTTGATGCCTTAGGGGACATTCACACAGAATGTGTTTCTGCATTTTCCTGTACTGCTTTTTCAATGTTTTTCTTCATAAACTTGGGCTATAAAAACATGTTTGGCCATGACAACCATATCTTGCATCGTTTACAATTTGACACACATGACACCATATTCTAAATCACAGAGCTCAAGTTAAAATAAGTAACTTGTAAAAAATGCATTTCTAGACCTTGAATGAATGTCCCTTAGAATTTAAATAAAATTAGGTATTTTTAGAGGCAGTGTAATGCTGCGTACATTTTGTGCATCAGAAGCTTGTCAATGACTACTTAAAAAAACTGGAACTTACCAAAACAAATGATGCACTGTTTAATGCGATTTACTCCTCTGCCATCAACGATAATGTAGCTTCCTGTGTCATCAACCTGAGACAGACATTTGAGGTAGAAATTACCAACATGCAAATGGATGTGCAGAACTTTGCAGGGTTTCTGCAGGATTTTAAAGCTCAAAGTTAAGACTTTTTAAAACCTTTTTTAAGATCTGCACAAATAAAAATAATACCATATGAACAAGGTAGGGCAATGTCTGTAGTAACATTTTAAACTGTAAAATGACTGTAAAAAAATGATTTACAGTTCAGATACAAGTTTTCACAAAAACAAAAGGTTTTATAAAATGATACGCTTCACATTTCAGCCTTTAAACCATTTTTAATAAAATGGACGAGTCAAAAGTATTAATTATTATATTCATTTAAACAATTATTATCAATAAATTATTATATTAATTAAATAACATATAAATACATTTTACTGTTTAGATTTTTAATTTTAATTCTTCTTATCGATCCGCCAGTTCACATTTACAGCTCTGTGTGTTTGCAGGGTAAAAACATGGGTCAATTTTCACATTGGTCTGAACAAAAACAACCCCAATACTGTGTTCCTGCAATACCTGAGGCTGCAGTTTATGACCACATTTCTACTAGGAACCTTTTTAGTGACAGCGCCATCTATCCAATTCTATTCCAACAGATGAGACCTGATTAAGACATCAAACAAACAGATGCAAAGACTAAATCCAGAAAATCCTGAAACTGCAGCCTCTGGTATTGCAGGAATACCCTACTCCAATAAAACAGGCTTATTGAAAATGCACATTCATTCTCTACCAGCAGGAGGCACTTTCGGAACTGCAGAAATATAGCGGTTTCCCTTATAATGGCAAAACACAAAAGCAGCACAGCACCGGAATCTGAAACGCACAGCACTCGTGTTTAATTAATGAAACCATAGCCTTTTGAAGTTTAATCATCACATTAAGCCATATCACAATTCCGGTCTTTCCGTCCCCAAATTTAAGACCTCCTGAAATCATAATTAAGACTTTCTTGTACAATTTAAGACTTTTTATGACCTTGAAGGTGCAGTATGTAAATTTTGGCTGCATCTAGTGGTAAAGTTGTGAATTGCAACCAATTGCTCAGTCCCCCGCTCACCCCTCCCTTTAAAGAAGCTACGGTGGCGACACAGGTAAAGATGTCATCAGTAAAGACAGAAGAGAGCAATGAAATTTCTTTACAAAGGTAAATTAAGGAATTATATTTACTTAATTATTAAATAACTCAAAGTTATTGCAAATATTAATGTACTTGTTAATAATTGTGTCATGTCAGTGATTTATTAGCAAGAACAACAAAGTGACGAATTGCGCTCTGTAGACCAGTTTGTCCATTTAGGGCTACTGTACAAACATGGTGGCTTACTTCCATGCAAGGGGACCCGCGGTGTATGTAGATATAAATTGCTCAATCTAAGGTAATAAAAACATAACTGTTTATTAAGTAAGGTCTTTATACACCTCTGAAAACATAATAATGTATATTAGATTGCATTTCTGTCACTAGATCTTTGTTAATATTACACATTGCACCTTTAAATTTGATACAACTAAATTTAAGACTTTTTAAGACCCCGCAGAAACCCTGCTCCAATTCCATGGAAATCTGAGGGAAAGGAAATCTCCAAAATGTTCCACAGTTTTCCACAAATTTCAAACATCCATCCCACACAAAATGCTACATCTTGTATATTCGTTTATTAAATATTAGAGCTCATCTGCTTTCAGCTACCAAAAAAGAGTTTAGTTCTCATTCTTTGTCATCACAGTCACTTATGATGATTCAAATTATTTTCACAAATGAACTAAACTGACCTAAAGTGAACTGAATCAACACTGAACTGACTTGAGCTGAATAAGGACACTATTGACTTTTGTAGAGCTGGTTTATAGCTGGATTAAGCTTGTTTTATAATTGATGCAATTTGAAATTTTGATGAAATTGAGTTGAATAATGACACTATTGTCTGTTTTGTGCTACTTTACAGCTAAAATGGTATTTGAAGAACTTTGCAACATTAACACTGTTATTTTCCTGTTTATTACTGTGGAGTAATATAAATAAACATAAATGAAGGTGACTTGCATTTTTTGCATTTGCAAATCTGATGTTTTCTTATCTACTGTACCTGCATTGCTCGGCTCACATCATTAGCAGTATTAAAGGCGATCACTCCGATGCCAATGTCTGCAGCCTTGAACTCCAGCATGGCTGTTGCAAGGCTCGATTCATCCCTCGACGGCCCGTTTGTGAAGAACACAGCCACTTTCCTCATAAGCCTGCCACTTCGGACACGTTTGAAGATGTTCCTGGCCACAAAGCTCATGGCTTGTCCGATGTCTCTGGTTTTTGTGGTTCTCTCAAGAGCTAAAGTTCTTACAGCTTCCAGAAGGCTCTTCTTCTTAAGGTGGTCTGTGAAACGGATCAGGCTCCTGGACTCGCTGTTGTAGGAGATCACAGACACCCGCGCTCCTCGTGGACAATTTGTTTCAGCAATGGAAATGTCTTCCAATAAGGATAGAGCCGCAGAACGCATCCGCTGGAACACTGGAGGAGTCACATCCGTAGACATGTCCAGTGCTATCACCAGGTCTGTGGGGTGAACTGGACACCGGGTACCATTACCTGAAAGCATTTTGGAAAAGAAAAAAAAAAAAAAAATTATATATATATATATATATATATATATTTACAATTAGCAAAAAGTTACTAATAAATAAGGCACTGAAATGTTAAAGTGTAAGGCAAAGCATACCGGAGCAGCAAGCTGTGGAGACAAAATAAAAGATAAAATTTAGATCCATTTCAAATGATTTCAAGGTTTAATATACAGTAAGCTTAATGGCACATATAAGAGATCACGAAGAGAGAAATAAAATAATTGAATGAGATAATGCAATTGACTTAAATCACTAGCAGTCATTCAGCTTGGCATTCTTTGGATATTAGGTGCTCTGAACTTACGACAGTTTTTGTGTATGTATTCGACCAGTTCACATTCCTTGACGTTCAGAGGCAGAAAAAGACAGAAGGAAAACAATGAAACTTTTTGAACAGATGAGTAATTTAATACTATTTAAAGATATTGTATCTTAATATGAACCTACAGGCATTGGACTGATTCCAGGATTTCCCTTTTCACCCTAAAATACAATTAAATTAAATAAACAATTAAATAAGTACATAAACAAACAAACAAATAAATAAATATGAAGAGAAATATCTCAGTATACCTTATTTACATTTGCTTAACCCTCAAGGCCCCTTCATTTTTGAGGCACACTTGCTACCCTCATGGTCAACAGTAACAGAAGACTTGAAGTGTTTTTTTTTTTTTTTTTTTTTTCTTTTTTTTTTCAGAAAGAACTATGTAATATATTTTTGATTATTAGTTAGTATTGCGAGGGAAATTTATAATACTAGGCAATATTTATCAAATATTTATTAGCTGTTTTTTCAATTAGAATTAAACTCTGAGCCCCTTCATTTTTGTTATATCTTTGCAGTCAAAAGTGACAAAGCCTTCAAATGTAACCTTTTTTTAATGAAAACCAATGTAAAAACAAAAACAATGTTTTTTATTATTATTATTATTATCATTATTTAGAATTTTTAGAGGATTTTATGATTCCATGCAACATTTATATATATTATACTGCGAAGGTATCAAGTGTTACTTTATTTTTCGACACTTTAACATATTCTAATCATCTCCATGACTTTGTGTGTGTGTGTGTGTGTGTGTGTGTGTGTGTGTGTGTGTGTGTGTGTGTGTGTGTGTGTGTGTGTGTGTGTGTGTGTGTGTGTGTGTGTGTGTGTGTGTGTGTGTGTTTGTGTTCACATAGCTAATCTGACAAAAGTCAGCAAGAGTCTTCCCATTCCAATGAAGCAAAAATATTTTTTAAAACATATTTATTTCGGTCAGTTTCGACCAAAGAGTACCAGAGGGTTAAACTGACAATGTTTTGTGATGTATATAAGTATTTATTTAATCTGTAAGAAGTGTTTGCAAATGACTGACCCTGTATCCGTCTATCCCATTCTCTCCTGGAGGACCTACAGTACCCGGACGACCAGTGTTTCCCTGATCACATCAATACATAATACAACATAACTGCATAACTTCCAAAAAGTATACGGTAAACATACAGAACCTTCTCTATAATGTTAAGTAAAATAATATAATTTAAAAAGACATGATTGTTTTGTTGGACATAAACTTTTAAAAACATTAATAAATAAGCAAAAAGTAAATTTAATGAAAGTGTACCGGTTTTCCTTGATAACCTTTATGTCCTTTACTTCCACTGGATCCTTTGGTACCATCCTCACCCTGTTATAATAGTCACTGATTTTAATAATGTTACATAATGGAATATTCTTCTGTAATTATTATTATTAACATTTATACAATTACATAAAATGCCTAGTGATGAGCTGCAACAGATGAATAACAAGCTTTAACAGACCTGCAAACCAGGGAGACCAAAGTATCCAATGTTTCCCTGAAAGCAATTTTATTCTGTTAGTTGCATATCCATAAACATACACAAAAGAGAGAAAACTGTATTTTCCATAAAATAATGTTTTGCACTTTACTCATACGCAAACCTTTGCTCTTGATGGTAATTGCATTATAAGTTGCTTTGTAATATAAGTCAGAGCATGTTTCAGATGATAAAAAACACGACTTATATCCCAGGACATATGGTAAATAGAAAAATATTTTTCAGTAAATTCATGTACGTATAGCACAGGTACCTTTTGTCCTTTGAGCCCTGGACGTCCATACCCATCTATTCCATCTTGTCCCTATTAACATAAAGTGAAAGTCACACAAAACTGTTTCATTTGGTTTAAATGGGCATTTTATCATTTTCAAGTCAACAATGCACAAATGCAACAACTGACCAGAGGCCCTCTGAATCCCTCTGGTCCCTGTGTTCCCTTGGGCCCCGGGTCACCTGGTGGACCCTAAACACAAGCAAGGACAGTGTAAACAGAATCTGCACAGAATTGCTTTATAACATTATATTGCTGCAGCACTACTACATAATCTACTGGAGACCAACTACTGTAGGTATTAAAGGAATAGTTCACCCAAAAATGAAAATTTGCTGACTCTCAGGCCATCCAAGATGTAGATGAGTTTGTTTCTTCATCAGAACAGATATGAAGAAATTTATCATTACATGACTTGTTTACCAATGGATCCTCTGCGGTGAATGGGTGCCGTCAGAATGAATGTCCAAATAGCTGATAAAAACATCACAATAATCCACAGTATACACAATCCACACAATAATTCACTGCAGAGGATCCATTGGTGAGCCAGTGATGTAATGCTGAATTTCTTCAAATCTGTTCTGATGAAGGAACAAACTCATGCATATTTCACAAAATCAGGAAAAGAGAAAGAAGGAAGTAAGAAGAAAACTTCAATACAACAGTCTTCCATACCCTTGACCCTCTGGGTCCTCGACCTCCCTTTGAACCTTTAGTTCCAGGTGGGCCAAAGGGACCCTATAAAAACACACATGATTCTCTCAACATTCATTGCATTGTTCTCTCTGTGTTCTATACCATATGCTTTATACTCTAGGGGTAAAACATGAACATGCAACTATATGAGGCGTCACGTATATACACGTTTATAGGTGTATATGCACATGTTTTATGTATGTATTGACCAGCGAAGTTTGATTTAAATCCTACATGGCACCTCATACAACTAGTTTAAACAACTGAATACACACCTGAATTCCAGGTACACCTGAAGGACCAATGTCTCCTTGGAACCCTTTTGGGCCTGGAGGTCCCTGAACAGACAAAAAAAAATAAAAAATAAGGGCGGTATAACAGATCATAAAATCAAACACTAACATCAGCAATCTGTTATCTGTGCATTTCTATTTAAACAAAGGTGAAATGTCCTAGTTCTCACCACTTGTCCATGATAACCAGGAAGCCCTGGCTGTCCAGCTTCTCCTTTTTCATTTGAAGAGTCACCCTATACAGATACACACATTTACCATCAGCACATTACAACAGCAGTTTACATAATATATAAATTTCACATACAGCAACAATAATAATGGAATTTCTATTTGAATAGTATATTAGAATTGAAAAGAGAAAAACAGAATCAATTAGAAAAGAACATAATAGATTATTTAATATAATACATACCAAATAATAATACTAATTATTACTATTATATTTAATTACACAAGAATATAAGAAACAATAGAATATGCTAGAATTAAGATTAGATTAAAACAGACAATATTAGAAAAAATGAAATAGATTCAATTAAAATACAACCAAGTAGAATAGAACAGAACTGATTAGAACAGATTTCTATGTGCATTTGTCATGCTACTTTACCGGCAGTCCTGGACGGCCTTTTCTTCCTGGGGCACCCTACCAAAAAAACATTGAGAAGTTATCTGAAGGGCAAAACATCTTTATACTTATTTAATTAATTTTATTTTCTGATAAAGGACATCCATATGTCACATCAAAAATTAGGATCTGTAAGATATTTTCATGTTTTGAAGTCTCTTATGCTCACCATGGCTGTATTCACTTAGTCAGAAATACAGTGAAAAATATTATTATTGCAAATAAATATTTTTTTTTTCCATTTTATTATAGGTTGTTATATATATATATATATATATATATATATATATATATATATATATATATATATATATATATATATATATATATATATATATATATATTTATATATATATAATATATATATATATATATATATATATATATATTATATTATATATATTAATCTTTTTTAAAAATGCTATTTTTCCTGATAACACAAATGTTATTTTTCATTACCCCAGTCTTCAGTTACACATGATCCTTCAGAAAACATTCCAATATGCTGATTTGGCAAGAAGACGTTTTTATTATTATCACAGCTGAAAATGGTTACGTTGTTTAATGCAAGTGTGCAAACCATGACACAGTGTCTATTTTCAGGATTCATGCATGAACAGAAAGTTTGAAAAGCAGCATTTATTAGAAACAGAATTCTGCAATATTATAAATGTCTTTACTGTCAGTCTGTAACACCTGTAAAATCTAAAAATGCAATATGATAGTGCAAAAATGTGCTAGCAAGATTATTAAGCTATCTCAGGATAGAGTGACCCTGAATAGTACAGAAACTATACACTTTCAGAAAAAAGTACAAAACGATTACATGTACATTTTGGGCACTAATATGTATTTAGGGGTAAATAAGGTACAAAAAGATGTACCTTTTAGCTTTTGTGCCTTACAATACCACATCTGTGACAGCTTTGTACCTTTCTTCTGAGAGTAAGTTACAGTAAGTTATAGTTACAGTTATAAGCCACTACAGTACTAGTACAGGTAATACTCACAGGATCACCGCTATCTCCAGGTCTGCCTATGGGTCCAATAGGGCCCTGGTCACCCTGAACACAGAACAGAACAGTTATAACACACTTTTACTGATACTGTTCACACATCAGATAATATTGAAACACGTTGAAAAATGGGGACGAATGGATGTCTGTCATGCCTGTCAGATTCGTCGACAAATAAAGGCTATACATTTATTTTTGTGATTTAATAGTTATGTCTGCTTGAAGTAATGTAGGCTACTATCTAAGGTGGAACTTTATTATACTGTACCTGTCTGCAAATATACTGTATATACACACACAAACACAAGTTATCAAAATAAATAAATTTTAAATAATTTGAAAGACACTCAAAACAGAACAATTCTATCGATTGTGTTAAAAAAATGTGATGTGATGTGATGTGATGGTTATCTATGGTTTGTTCATTTACGTGTGCCATTTCATCAGATTTGTAAGGTAAATCATTTATAAATGTTCGCAAACACAGGAGAATACATCAATATCTTTCTGAATATGGGAGCTGTTAATCGCAACTTTAAAATAAAAGCTCAAACTCTTACTCTGAGTTTACATGTTTTGATGTCAACATATTCGAGAGATGACAGCGGCTATAGCATTTCTGTTGTAAAGAAATGGCCCAATATTAAAGCTTAACTGGACATTAGAATTAAATGTATTTTAGTCAGTATTAAACAAGGATTAGATAGCGCAGCACTGGTAGTGTGCATACATAATAACACAGGACGAATGTAATTATATAACATCTGATTTACAGCACATCGTTAGAAATATCCTGTCACTCAAACTGAGTTAAAATTTCCCAGAAGGAGTATTAAAAAAGACCCTCACCGGGAGCCCAGTATCTCCCCTCTCGCCTTTTGTACCTTTGATTGTGTTGTCTCTTCCTGGTGCACCCTATTAACAAAAACAGAGAATCATATACAGACAAATCAAGTCAGGGAGTTTAGATGGCAAAAACAACTACTATAAACACAGAGAAATCCTTACAGGATCTCCTCTCACTCCTTTGTGTCCCTTAGGTCCAGGACTGCCTTTGAAACCCTTCATATTCTGAATAACAGAAATAATTCTGTGAGGAAGACACTGGGTAGTTTTTACAATTTTCCTGTTTATATTAACAGTTATACATAAATAGACAGCTGTGATCAAACAAAATAGGCATTTGTAATGTGTGTGTGATAACGTAGTTACAGCACTGCCTGGGTCTCCTTTAGGTCCTGGAAGCCCATTTAGGCCAGCATCACCCTGCACACAACAGAAACAGAGTACAGTGAATCAATCAAATGACTCAATAACTCATTTAGTGACGATGCGGTGCTCTACTGAGCAGTTTCATAGGTCAAAAAAGAGAAATATAACCAAGGAAAACATGATTTTGGTGTGCAAGTCGGATAATTTTGCATTAATATTTTAGTTTTGCGCAATATCATTTTAAATGTGTTTAAAATTTTGTTTCATGCTTAATATTATTTTTTTTAAATGCATTATTAGCTTTTTGATTGACGATTATTATTTTTCAATCCATGAACATTGTTTGCTATTTTCGAAAAAATTTGTTTTCATTTACTTGCATTTTAAAATTTTGTTTTTATGCTTATTGTTTTTTATTTGTCACTGCAATAAGTTGGCGGAAAATTGGTCCCATACATAACAGGTAAATAAATAAATAAATCAAAAGAGGGAATTTTATACTTTATATTTAATACAATTTAGGATTTTAATTCAGTTATTTTCAAAATCAGACATTTCATGCATTTTGACTTCTGTGTATGTGTATTATGAACTTTCTTGCATCCAAATAAGTGTCTATCATCAATGGTGACTTTGCTTACATGTTTATTTTCATGCACAAAACGAGACTCAAACTGATTTGCACAGAACGAAAGCCTTATTTCCATCTAGATAACAGTGCTGTTTTTCGTTACATTTTAAATGCACAGCCATTTGCACTCTGCATCGAAAACATACATGAACATGCTGTTGTACCTCTGATAACTTTTTAAGGCTTATTCTGCAGCGATTATATAAGCTTTTTGACTGGTTGTGTCATGAGGCTGTAAAAACGGTTATACTCACTAAGTGATTGAATTGCGTTTGTGTCAAAAATGAAAATGCCTTTGTGTCGGAAGATGAAAATAGTGCAAAAATTAACCAGTTTTCTCCAATAGTTAAAATTATTGGATGCTAACATTGTCTTCTATGATGTGCAATACAAATACCTCTGCTAAAATCTCAGAAAAAGTAGTCTGGGCTTTCATAACCCTTTGATATAGTACATTCATTTGCGATGCTGTGAATGTAAGTGTAGAAAAGAGGCAGAGGAAAGAAACAAAGATGTGACCTGTTCTCCATCCAGCCCATCCAGCCCATCCTCCCCATCTTCTCCCTGTCAGACAGAGGTCAAAGGGTTACACACACTTACAGTCTGTTTGGGGAAGTAATTAACAACACTATACAAATAAAACTTATACTTGCACTTGTGACCCTAAAATTAAAGCACTTAATTTTTTTTTTTCAGTGTATCTTTTTGTCCAAACAAAAAGTCCGTGGAATGTGTCACTTCCGGTATTTTGCCGGTTACTCAACACAAGAAAAATGCAATCGAGGACACATTTAACAATTTGTGTATATATGTATGTGTATATGGCGAGACACTGCAGGTGTATAGGGCAAAACAATTAACTAATAGTTATCACCTTACTTACCAAGTTAATTGACTGCATTGATAATTGCTAAAAAAATTTGTATTACGAATTTTCTAAAATGTTATGTTTAAATACTGTATGCAAATGATGCCAACTTCAGAACAATAGCTCCGAAATATTTTCAACACATCACCATCAACACGCGTGGTGATCGTGCACTGGACCACTGCTACTCTCCTTTCCGGGATGCCTACAAATCTCTCCCCCGCCCACCTTTCGGCAAATCGGATCACTCTTCCATTCTGCTGCTGCCTGCTTATGCGCAGAAACTGAAACGGGAAGCACCTGCCCTCAGGACAATTCAATGCTGGTCGGACCAATCAGACGCTATACTACAGGACTGTTTTGATCACGTGGACTGGGGCATGTTCCGGGCAGCGTCTGATGACGACATAGATGCGTACTCAGAAACTGTACTAAGTGTTTTGAGAGACTCGTCAGAGACTACATCTGCTCTGTGCTGCCTGCCTCATTGGATCCGCTACAATTTGCATATCGCAGCAACCGTTCTACAGACTATGCTATTGCTTTCACCCTACACACTGCTCTCTCCCACCTGTAAAATAAGAACAACTTTGTGAGAATGCTGTTTGTTGACTACAGCTCAGCATTTAATACCATAGTGCCTGCCACACTTGTTGCAAAAGCTCCAGACTCTAGGACTAAACAGATCTCTGTGCGGCTGGATCCTGGACTTCCTGACAGGCAGAAGTCAGGTGGTCAGAATGGGCAACAACACTTCATCCCCGCTGATCCTCAACACTGGTGCTCCTCAGGGCTGTGTCCTCAGCCCGCTCCTGTACTCCCCTGTACACACATGACTGTACAGCCATATACAGCTCCAACGTCATCATCAAATTCGCTGATGACACAACGGTGATAGGCCTGATCACCGACAACGATGAGACGGCCTACAGAGAGGAGGTGAGGACCCTGACTAAATGGTGTCAGGAGAACCATCTCTCACTCAACATCGACAAGACCAAGGAGCTGGTGGTGGATTTCAGGAGACAGAGCAGAGAATACAAACCCATCACCATCGACAAGACACCTGTGGAGCGGGTAAGCAGCTTCAAGTTCCTCGGCATTAACATCAGTGAGGATCTCACCTGGTCTACACACACTGATGCAGTGCTGAAGAAGGCACTTCAACGCCTCTTCTTCCTGAGACGGCTGAGGAGGTTTGGAATGAGCCCCAGCATCCTCAGATCATTCTACACTTGCACTATAGAGAGCATCCTGACGGGCTGCATCACTGCCTGGTTTGGAAACAGCACCGCTGGCAACCGCAAAGCTCTGAAAAGGGTCATGCGAACTGCCAGCCACATTGTTGGAGGTGAGCTTCCCTCCCTCCAGGACATCTACACCAGGCGGTGTATAAGGAAATCCCGGAGGATCATCAGGGACTCCAGCCATCCGTCCCACAGACTGCTCTCTCTGCTGCCCTCAGGAAGACGTCTCCGCAATATCCAATCCCGCACTAGCCAACTGAGGGATAGCTTTTTCCCTCAGGCTATCAGACTTATGAACAGTCTGAACTAATACACCCTACAGCATCCTCCACAATATGGTATGCCACACACTGCACTTTAATTTTAACTTTAACAGTTCAACACCGAACTATTTAATACAATAATCTACCTGCTACCACTGGATACTATCCAATGCACATCAATAACATTCTGTTTCCAGCCCACGTACACTCTGTTGCACCTTAGCATATTTTCATGCGTATATATGTTTACATAATGTTGAATGTGTACATTCTGTGTATAGTGTATAATGTGTAGTGCTAACTGTATGTATGTACATATTGCGTAAAATGTGTAGTTGTAACTGTAAGTATGTCCAATAGTACACTGTGTGTACTGACTATATGTATGTGCATATTGCACATTTTCACCCGTTGAAGTCTGTTGGTTATATGTTAACAGTTTCTGCAATTCCTGGAGCAAGCTCCCAAGAATTTCACTCACCAAGGCACATGTGCTGTGGTTGTGTGACAATAAGTGACTTGACTTGACTTGACTTGACTTGATGCATTATTTAATGAAATATGCACTAATTTGCATAAACTTATAGTACAAAAATCTCAACACTGGATGAAGTCAGTTTCAAAATTCTTGTTTCATTTTTTTCGACATATTAGAGTCAAATGTTTTTGCAGAGGGAATTCTGGGAATCTCTTTTTGTCACTCCATAATTCAGAAAATACTTTGAACAGCTAGAAAACAATATATTTTCACAATTTTGGGGGGAATAAAATGTTGTATATAATCAAGAAAATTTTATATGAACAAATCCCTCTGTAAAAACCTTCAGAATATAGACAGGAATAAGTATGTAAAGTTCGGTGTGTGTAAGTGCCACTGAAGTGGAGATTTATGGCTCAGCGTTGGAGAAAAAAATTAAACGGCCTTTAAAAATATGTGTTGTAATTGAAATCTATTGACACAAATAGATAAAGTGCTATAAAAGAAACACTTAACAATGTCTTTTGGGTGTTTTCTTTCCATAAGTCTGAAAAAACACTTCATGAAAAGCCAAAAAGCCCAAAATCTAAAAATTGACAGGTGCATGAAAAAACTGTGTGTTTGCCTGCAGTGCCTCCCCTTAGTGGAACCAATAATATTACTAACAGCCAGTGAATAGAATAATAACTCTTGTTACTCACTTTATCTCCAGCATATCCTCTCTGGCCCTATTGAAATGAGATTTAAAAACATTTCCTTTATTTAGCACAGCTGTAAAACATAATCTCATCTGTTCTTATATACAGGAACATTAAACACTGACATAATCAAATTCTAGCCATGCAGTTAGTAATAGTCATGCAGGTAACATATATCTATACCTAAAACATTGAATTCAGTCCCACTTAATGTATAAATGTGTTTGCACCAAATAACAAAATATTAAACCATTTTATTTTTATCTAAAATTTTTGTGGCAGTTTAAAGTTCTATTTACAAGTGGTGTATGAAGTCATACAGTATTGTACTATTTTGCAAACTAAGATAAATACAGAAATTCCGAGCAGGGGCCCGTACTTCATACGCGGATTACTTGGTTAGCTGGATTTTATTGTTGTTGATTTGACATGATACAGGATTGTATGTTCTTTGAAGCTCATCCTGGAGTTGCTGGCATAATTTTTTATAATAATAATAATAATAATAAATCGTTTTTACAAGTTTACTCATTGAGAGGTTTATTCATGAAGGAGTAATTGTCTAAATTTTTTTGCAGTCATGCATTACATACAGATCATCCGAGCCATGCATTATTTGGATGGTGAGTTTTATGCGTGTGGCTTTAATGCATTGCATGAGATGCAGACTCACTTCTCAAATCTCAAAATGCTTTTATAATGCACAATTAATTTAAACACAATCAGTTATGTCTTAATGGATTATGGATCTTATGGATTAAGAAACTTTAATTAATGCTATCACATATAGCAAATCCACTTCAAAAGTAACATGGATTTGACATGCAAATGCAAAGTCTGTATACTAGAATACTAGAAATGGTGAAATATAATTGGTAATCACTGACTTTTTTATTTATTTATTTATTTATTTATTTATTTATTGTCATTTTGCTTGCTTGGCTGTTTCCTTGATCTTTTAATTACATGATGTAATTATGTTGCTGTCTCACCACCAGCCAATCACTGCATTGCTGATCATGGTTTTGAGTATCGATATATCTGACCTTTCCAATGAGCATGTCAACATGGAGGTACCTCAGACAAATTAATCCAGATATTATATAAACTTTTTGAAGAAGATAATTAGCCAGAGATGAGTCTTCACGATTCAGTAATCTGGCATCTGTCAAATGATTTCAGATTTATTAAGCGAGGTACGAAGAATGGACCCCAGAACACTGCACTGATAAAAATGACATCAAGAGATGCATCTCCAAAGATAATCATATGTTACATTACCTTCATTCCTCTGTTTCCACGACAACCGCTGTGTCCCTTAGTTCCATTCAGTCCTGGTGGTCCTCGACCTCCCTGCCAGAAAAAGATGGGAGAAAGACTGTTTAGCCATAGCATTTATAACATACATCCTCTCTAAACAGCCTCATTGCTTATATGTAGCTATTAGTATGTAAAGTTTACAAGCCCAAAATGTACATAATTGTAATAATTATGTAATTGTACATAAATGTAATAATGTTTAAAATTACAATGTATTTACAGCAAAAAAGGTAAAATATTTAAAAATCTTTTATATCATTAAGATGCAAGAATGCATTTTTATAATTTTTTCGAAAAGCAATTTCGATTGTAGCCCCCTTAACCTACCCCCAAACCTAAACCTACCCATTTTATAGCGAATATAAAAAGATATAAAATGTATCTGACCGAAATATGCATGGAAATGGCCAATTTAGTAACAATATAGCATTTAAAAGATTTTTTTTTGCTAATCCCACTCCTACCTCTAAACCTTACCATATCTATTGCTTAAAAATATGTACAGTATAAAGAAAAAACATGACAGACAGATAAGTCCAATCACAATGATTTATTTATTGCAAAAATGTCAAAAGCAGTACCAAAAATAATCCAAATGATGATGCGTTGCAGCCGCAGTCCTCTTATTCAGAATACAATAGTTTTGTGTGAGGCGCAGAGCAAAATTTAAGTTGTTAATCACTGAAAACATTATCTAGATTATTATCCTGATCCACTACATGAAGGCGCGCATGGCATACATAGTAAATATTACATGATAAGTAATGGTTAAACGATTGCAGAAATGTTATTCATTTTAAGGGTTTAAAGTGTAGTCTTGTTTAACATTATGTATAGTACTTCGAAATGAGTTGGCAGCAGAAATCACACAGAACAAAATTTGATCATATTTCATATTAAGTAAAAGAGTAAACTTAATTTAATTGAAACTGTAATTGAAAACATAACGCCATTGACATGACAACTGAATACAATATAATAAAATGGTATGCCGTGATTTCAGTATTCATAAGGATTCATTTATAAGTTTGTAAAGTTGTTAATTTGCTCTTGACATGACAACTGAATACAATATAATAAAATGGTATGCCGTGATTTCAGTGTATTATTTACATATTTCATCTATATTCTGACGGTTTTTACAGAAAGGTTTGTTCATATATAATTTGCTTTATTTTATATAACATTTTATTCCTAAAAAGATGGTGATTATTATTATTTATTTATTTTCTGACTGTTGACAGTATTTTCTGATTTATGGAGAGATAAAGAGAAAATCCACTCTGTAAAAGCTTTTGAATCTAATATGTCAATAAAATGAAACAATGAATTTTGAATAATTGTTCAAATCAGATGAAAATCCAGTGATCAGATTTCTGTTCTGAAAATGTATGCATTACATTAGATACTGTACACACAATCCCATTTGATTATTTAAATATAACTTTTCATTAAACTTGTAACAAAAATTTTTTGCAATTCTTAATTTAATCAATCCACTTGGGAAGTATGGTGACATCTATAAGTTCATTTTTTATCGTATTAATCTGTGATGTATTGCCTTCAGTACATGTAGGCTGACAGTTTCACTTACCATACTACCTTCATCTCCTGGAAATCCAGCATGGCCCTTCTGACCATCAAAGCCCTAAATAATAAAAGAAAAACAGGGATGTTGACACATAAAACCTGAAAGGCATCATAGCCATGTTCCTGATGCGAAGGCCACTGAAAATCATACTGCCTTTTAAGATACTCATTTTAGTTAAATTCTAAAACAGCAATGTATAGTGAGAAAAAAATCCATCCAAGAGAAACAAGGCGAGAAAAAAAATATATAAATTCACATAATTTTTTTTATTACATTATAAGAATTGAGGGGCTTTGACCTTATCACCCGGGCTTCCAGGGGGTCCTCGTGGTCCAGGTACACCGGTGCATGAACAAGGCACATCGCAGCATTCCCTCAGCGCTACTGTTTCCTGAGGGGAGAGAAAGGCATACAATGAGTGAAACTGTTTGTATTTTGTTGTTGAAGTCACAAGCCATGCATCCAATCGAATTTTAGGATATTTTACTACAAACGTATCTGTCACTTGGTAGTAGCTTAAAAAATTACGGTGGAAACTATAAACACATATACAAAAGTTACAATCCAGACTTCTTTAAATATTTGTCCAGTTGCAAAGGTTTGTGTCGATCACAATGTGTTTTGTGTGGTGATTTATAGTCTACCAAGAGCATCTGGAAAACAAAGATGTTAATAAACATCAATATTTGATGATTGTACAATAGACTTTTTTTGTTCAATGTCAAATGTGGCTCATGAAGACCACAAGAAAAAAAGAAAGACCACAGAGCAGAATGAATTCAAAATAGTAAAAGAGTTCATTTTTTTAATAAGAAAATAAAAAAAATCAAGCTGACAACACTATTTTATCTAAACAAATTCAAGGGAAGTAGCTATGAAAAGCCTTCATTTAAAATACACAAAATTAAATTTTAGTTTCAATATAAGATTTCTTTCAGAACAGCTGGTGTTGAGTAAAAAAAAATAAACCATTAAGCCTGGCAAGAACTGCAAATACTTCTTTACTTTATTTTGAGTAAACAGTGCCTTTAAGCATTGTTTTGATACTTACAATCTGTGTCATAAGAGCGTTGCCTAAATTTAGCATGTTGATGGTCAGTGGCGGCAGGTAGCCGAAACCTCTGCCAAATTCCAGCTCGTGAAAGTCTACTGTTCCCTCCAAAGACACAATCAGCAGTGCACTGACCCCTAGTTTACACATCAGAAATAAGCACACATGGGTTTAGTACCGAGTGACTGAAGTAAAAATGGTTAAGTTGCCTTTTTTGTGGAAGAAAAGACCCACAAAAAGGCAGGGAAAACATGGCACAGTCATTCATGAGGGCTACTTATACATGACTGCCAATTAAAGCTGCTTTCCATATTTTTTATTTTTATTTTTTTGGTTAAAAAGATCCAAAATTAATTACTGAGCAAGTACATAATCGATTAGTGTTCCATTTTCCTTATCTTAGCCCAATTAACAATAGTAAGCTTGTAATAATGTTTTCTAATTTGAATGGTTTGGGCCATTAGTCTTTGCATCATTACTTCACGTCTGTATACATAAATAAGCTGTCCCAGCCAGTAGGCTATATTGTGTATGTAGATGCTTACAGCTTTCTTACAGCAGCTAGAAAAATTTAATGGTGCATGATTTTAATGAAACACATGTAAATAGATTAAATTCCAGTTTTAAATGTGCATCTGATTACAGATACGTGGGACTGTACTTACAAAATATTTGTATTTCAAAGGGGACGAGTTCTAAGGAACATTAAATTGCCATTTTAGGTTAAAAGAACAATTTATTTAAATGACATTCAAGAAATATGACAATTAGATATTAAACTTGTTACTTTGCACTTAATATCACATTACTCTTAATATTACGTTCCTGCAAATATGACAGAAAATGTACAGGCAGTTGCTGTTCTGCAGCAAAACAAAACAACTGTGCATTTGAATATATGGAATAGTGATTTAAAGTGTGACCTAGATGCACCAGCAAATGGTGGGATATTTTGCTAATAAAATTGTAACTTTTTATGTTTAACCTCTTGGTATATATACCTCAGAGGGCTTACATTTTATATATATGCAGTAAGGTAATTGCAATTTCTGACATTTCAATGTGAGCGAACAACATTTGGAAACCACTTGAAAGCAGTAGAGTATCGAAAATGAAAATACATTCAGATTAATGTGGACATAGCCAAAGACATCACTTACCACTTTGCTTAAGTCTTTTTGAACTCTCCTTTAAAAGCTCAATGTCATAATTATCTTCCAGCCCGTCTGTGAAGATTATCAAAACCTAGACACAAACATATGATTAAATGTCAGGGGATTGTGACCACTGTTTTCCAGTACCATCAACTAAATAAGCAATAAATATTTAATGCCATCTAGGTGCCCGATATGAATCTAAGTAACCAAAGAAGAAAAAAAAAGTACACAGAGCTGAATCTGATTTCCCAACCATGTTTGGCTGGACTCTTCCATCTATTGTCATTTACAGCCTGTTGTAGCTCCTGCTGCATAATAGGAAATTAACATTTTTAAAATTCATATTTTTTCCCAATAGTGCTCTAACTGATGCAATTTCATCTTAAAGCATCATTTTTAGGTAATATTATGCCAACAATAATGTGGATAGTATTTCATTCTTCATGAAAATGATAGTTTAAAATTTCTTAAAGTATGTCAGTAAAACGTCACAAAAATAAAATCATTTGAAAATAAGATCAGCAGAGGTGCTCTTGTTTAATTATGGGAACATTAACATAAAGAATATAATATATATTTGACAATCACTTTGATGGTCAATTTTATATCTCGAAGACACTCCCACCTTTGCCTTGGCTTTGGAGGAGGCTAACATTTCTCTGAAGGAATCTAACAGTAACTCGTTGAAGGCCAAGGGTGCCTTAGGTTTCACTGACATCAATTTCTTCACCACATCCTCGCTGTACTTGTCAAAGCCAGAATCATCCAGAACACTCCCATCTCGCCCA
Source organism: Cyprinus carpio (assembly GCF_018340385.1). Taxonomy (NCBI): domain Eukaryota; kingdom Metazoa; phylum Chordata; class Actinopteri; order Cypriniformes; family Cyprinidae; genus Cyprinus; species Cyprinus carpio. The sequence continues at coordinate 25,056,907 of NC_056584.1, read as the reverse complement.
GACACAAGCCTATAGCCAAATCTAGTTGTAATCTTGTCCTTTTTGACGCAGCACAGATCACCCATCATGGAGATACGGTGGATGGCTGCAGAAACCAGCGGTTCCACCTGAGGTCTGAACAGAGTTTGCGTGCTTGTTCGTCTGGACACGTCAAACCCAAAGGCAATGTCAATATCACAATCTGTTCGAACAAAACAATGGGTCACAATCTTCAAGAAAGAGTACAGACAAAATATTATACATCATTATCATTAATAAATATGCAATCATACTATATATGTACAGTCTACAGTATATTGCCATGTTAGAGAGCGTTTTAACAACAGATTCCTAAAATCCCAAAACAGTTTCCTAATTATCTGCCCTCATCAATTTCTTTGACTATTGTTATCAGTTAATTTACATGTTTTAAGCATTTACTGTACCTTTTGTTTTATATTTTTAGAAAAACTACTCCAATTAGTCATATGTATTAAAAAAAACTTATTTAAAAATCAGTTATCTGGAGAGGTCTAATGCCTGATAATCGATTACAAGAATATGCCAAAAAAGATATATGGTAGATATAAGAAAAAGATATAAGGATCATATACATCTCTAGTGGAAATCAAAGATAAGATAAGAAGACTGAACCAAGATAAAGAATAAACAGTGTGTCATTTTTCATCTTCCTTTTAACTAATGATCTGTTCCAAAACCTATCGAGCTTCCTTATAAGACACAAGTCACAAGGTTCTGTATATAAAAGGCATTAGGTTTAGGAACAGAGCTTATATGTACAGTACTTGGTATATAATAATTATGAATTATGAATACTATTATAATCTAAATATTTACTTACCATGTGGGGGTTGTGGTATTGGTCTTGTGTCTTTACAGAGTAAATTTAACACTTTCCTTATGGTTTTCTTCAGTTCAAGGCCTTCAAAAGTCTCAATAAGGACCCGCTCAGCTGATCCAGCTATTTCACGCAGTTCAGATTTCTTTATTTTATCACCAATTCCTATGGCAGTTATTGATATGCCCTTGTTTTTGAGATAAGCTACTGCATTCAAGTCTTGCTCATCATTAGCTTTTCCATCTGTGATCAGCAGGAGATTCTGAGCGACTCTTTCATCTATTCTGGATCCATTCTCTCTTGTGAAGTAGTATCTAATATTTCTCAGGGCGTCCCAAGTATCTGTTCCCTGCTTTCGTTGTTTAATTATGTTTATAGCTTCCTCCACTTCTGCAAATCTAGTGTATGTGTTCAGGTAAAAGTGATGCATGAATATATCGCTGAACTGGGCAACCCCCACTCGCCATTTGTCTTCGGCAATATCCAGCTCTTTCACAATTTCAATCATGATTTTTTTGAGAGTTTCCCAACTTTGATCTTCAATAGACTCTGATCCATCAATTAAAAAAACAAGGTCTGATTCCTCCATCTCACAAACTAGAAAGAGAAACAAACAAACAAAAAACAAACATTAGGACTACATTAATGGACAGTTCTGTAAAGCAACATCAAAACTGTAGATTGGCAGGCCACAAGATTGAAAAAAAAAAAATCTTTGAGTTACACTTTTTTAACTGGAATACCTCCTCAGAATATATCATCCACATCATGTGTTTGTGTTTTTGTGTTTGTTTTTGTGTGTGTGTGTGTTTGTGTGTGTTAAAGTAGTTGTAGAGTGATTGTCTTGTTTTTTTTGTCCTCCAAAAACAGCGTAGTGTCGTCTGTTAGTCGGGCAGTTTTGATCTCCCTGTCAAATATTGAAATACCTTTTAAATTTTCATCTTGGTTAATTCTTAGACAAAGTTACTCTGTGTCACGGTCACTTGGGCAGGAAGGGACAAGGAGACGCTGGAGAATACTTTGATTGAGGTTTATTCAGGAAACAAGGAGACAACAAACACTGGAACATCAGGGATGACATTTAACAGCAGACAAGGGAGAACAGAACGGGTTAGAACTAAATAGGGCAGATAACATGGGGCAGACAGGTGAGGAGGATAACTGATAATGAGACACAAATGGAGATGAATTCAAATGACAAGGACAGGCACAGGAAGGACCAAATAAGGTTAACAGGAACTAAGACCGGGGTAAAACAAGGAAACTGGTGTCCACAACACTGACACTCTGTGGCTAAAACAAATAAAAATGGAGAAATTTGAACAGCCCTATCTGACGCCACGATATATGTTAAACCTCTTAGAGGTGTCAAAGTTAACGATCACTGAGCTGTTCTCTATAAAACATGGTTACAGTACCTATAAATGCTTTACCAAATCCAAATAATTTTAGAGTACTAAAAAGAAATTTGTGTTAAATGGAGTCGAAAGCTTTATGAAAGTTGAGAAAGAGTATGAGACCATCTGAATGAATTAGACTGGAATAATCCAGCAAATCCAGTACTAATCTCAGATTTGTGATGGCCCTTCCTGGAATAAATTTGAAACTGAAACTGAAACTAAAGGCCCTTCATGAATCCAGATTAAGATTCTGAAATAGTATTGTCTAAACCATAACCTAAACTTTTGGCATAGACAGAGGCTAATATTTTATAGTCTAATGTTAACAAAGTAATAGGTTGCCAGTTATCGATTACTAAAGGATCCTTTAGTATCCTTAAGTCAGGCTTAGGTATAAGAGAGATGACTCCCTGTTTGATAGTAGCGGTCATATCTCCCTGACTAATGCATTCCTTATACATAAGAAACAGAGGCAATTTAATAAACTCCCAAAATGGAGATAAAATTCAAACGAAAGTCCATCAATCCCAGGGGATTTTCCTTATTAAATTTTTTGTAAACTTGCTTGATTTCATAAATTGACAAAGGAGAATCACAAATTTGACTACTTGCCAGCCCTGTGTTCCTATGTCTTGTGGTTTTGCTCCCCATGATCCAGTTTCTCCCTTGTCAGTACTCTTGTTCAATAACTTTAATATGGTGTTTAACCAAAACAAAAACAAAAAAAATCACAAATATCATAGTTGAAATTAGAGGTATAAAGATTCCTATAAAATTTAGCAACAAAATCTGATAGTACTTTTGGGTCTTTGGAAATGCCTTTGTCAATATTAAGTGCTGAAAGAGCTTTCCTCTGACCATTTCTTTTTTCCAGGCCAAAAAAACTACAATTTTTTCCTCCTCATCCAGCCATTTTGCCCGAGACCTTATGCACCTTTAGCCAAATCTAAACAGACTCCATCAAGCTCCAAATGCAACCTTTTTATTTCTAAATTTTCTACTTCTGTAATTGAAATTTTAGCTAGTAATACTTTAGTTAACTAATCAACTCTGAATCAGTTTGATGTTTAATCTCTTTAATTTATTTACTTCTTTTAACTGCAATATGTCTAGCTTTATATTTGAAGAACTCCCATGTTTGAGAAACATTCAGATGAACTAAGCTTCAAAAGTCATAGATCACATGCTTTTGGCAAAAAGAATCAAGCTCCAATAAACTGCTTTGATGTGAAATGTTTTTTTTTGTTTGTTTTTTTATACAAGTTTCAGAGCTTCAGTGTTGAGTGTAACATCACTTGTAGTTAATATACAGTTTAGTACAATATTATCAATGTTGAGTGTTTTTGCACGATTTGGTTAATGAAAATAGTACCACAAAGATCACAGCAGAACAGTAGCAACCCACAGTGGTGTTTCCTTACTGAATGATTCAGTGTTTTTGACTTAATCATTTAAGTAAAGGATTCAGTGGTCCATTCATAAAGATCTTCATAAAGTCATTAATTCAAACAAATCATTTGACTCAATGACTCACTTCATTAAGACTTGCTGCCACCTACTGGCAGTGTACTTCCAGATTTGAAAGTAGCTTATCTTTGCATTTTTTCCAACATTTCATATTAGTATATTTAAAAAAAAAAAAAAAAAAAAAACTTGTAAACACCAAGCTCATAACATTATTTATGCTGTAGTAATTTTGCAGTGTAAATGAATTCATGCTACATTTCAGCTTCATTAAACTGTCTGTGTAAATGTATCTGAATGCCACTTCAGCTGCTTCTGTTTCTTCTGCAGTGGAAAGATTGGTTTTGATAATACTGTTTTCATTTGATTGGTAACAGTCCTATTGTGTCTTATTAAATTAAGTAAAATTATTGTTAAAATGTAAGAATTTGATATGAAAGATACGGTCCGGTTAGGGAAAAATGGCCTTTAAATAGGCAAAAAATTTATGGAAATCAATTTAAATAAATTTTAGTAAGCAGTAACTTTAGTCATATAAAACAATTTCCCAAAAACAAGATTATTATCGGTGATAAGAATAAGATTTACTTGGTTTGGTAAGATTGCAGAGCTCTTGGGTGACCCGTTTTTGTAGATGATGTAGATCCTGGTAGGTCTCTGCATAGTGCACTTTTCCTTTGCTTCCCACCATCTTCTTTAGCTCTTCTGCATCTGCGTCTTCGGTACCAATAGCAAAAAAGTTGACCTCTGAATTTGCCAGGGATTCAGGCCATGTATCCAGATCACTTAAGTCATTAACCCTGCCGTCTGTTATCAGGAATAGCACTTGGGGAACATTCTTTGCTCGTCGTCCGCCATGTGTTTCACCAAAGTAGGAGAGTGTATATTTCAGGGCTTGGGCTGTGTTTCTGCTTCCTCCTGAAGCTTTGAGGTTTGAGATAACCCTCAGAATATCAGTTTGACTGTAGTACTGTTTTAGTGTGAACTCTGAACGAGGGTTGTTAGAGTAGGTGACCGCACCAAATCGTACCCGTTTTTCTCCAACCAAAGATTTGCTCACCATATGTTGAATTAAGTGTATCATTTCATCAAAACCATCTTTATTGGGACTTCCAGAGGTATCAACAAGGAAGATTATATCAATCAGTTCTGGTGTCTTGCATTCTGGAAAGATATATGATGTTAATGTTAGAAGTCATTTGGAAAAGTCACTTTAGCAGGAAACAAACACTTTTGCTAATAATTGAAGTGGTTTTAACTATAATACACATGAAAAATTAAAAGCTTTTAGCAGATGTACACTTTACAAATATGCAATCCTTTTCTTTTGGCAAAACAGACATGAGCCATAAATGTCTACAAGCTATAGCTGGTCAGATTCAGGGGCTTTTGAAATGGAACAGATTTTGAGTATACAGGTGCATCTCAATAAATTAGAATGTTGTGGAAAAGTTCATTTATTTCAGTAATTCAACTCAAATTGTGAAACTCGTGTATTAAATAAATTCAGTGCACACAAAATGAAGTAGTTTAAGTCTTTGGTTCTTTTAATTGTGATGATTTTGGCTCACATTTAACAAAAACCCACCATTTCACTATTTCAACAAATTAGAATATGGTGACATGCCAATCAGCTAATCAAATCAAAACACCTGCAAAGGTTTCCTGAGCCTTCAAAATGGTCTCTCAGTTTGGTTCACTAGGCTACACAATCATGGGGAAGACTGCTGATCTGACAGTTGTCCAGAAGACAATCACTGACACCCTTCACAAGGAGGGTAAGCCACAGACATTCACTGCCAAAGAAGCTGGCTGTTCACAGAGTGCTGTATCCAAGCATGTTAACAGAAAGTTGAGATGAAGGAAAAAGTGTGGAAGAAAAAGATGCACAACCAACACAGAGATCCGCAGCATTATGAGGATTGTCAAGCAAAATCGATTCAAGAATTTGAATGAACTTCACAAGGAATGGACTGAGGCTGGGGTCAAGGCATCAAGAGCCACCACACACAGACGTGTCAAGGAATTTGGCTACAGTTGTCGTTTTCTTCTTGTTAAGCCACTCCTGAACCACAGACAATGTCAGACAACGTTACCTGGGCTAAGAGAAGAAGAAAGTGAAAGTGAAAGTGAAGTGACGTGACATACAGCCAAGTATGGTGACCCATACTTAGAATTCGTGCTCTGCATTTAACCCATCCAAAGTGCACACACACAGCAGTGAACACACACACAATGTGAACACACAACCGGAGCAGTGGGCAGCCATTTATGCTGCGGCACCCGGGGAGCAGTTGGGGGTTTGGTGCCTTGCTCAAGGGCACCTCAGTCGTGGTATTGCTGGCCCTAGACTCGAACCCACAACCTTAGGGTTAGGAGTCAAACTCTCTAACCATCAGGCCACGACTTCCCCCAAAAAAGTGTTGACCAGTGGTCAAAAGTCCTCTTTTCAGATGAGAGCAAGTTTTGTATTTCATTTGGAAACCAAGGTCCTAGAGTCTGGAGGAAGGGTGGAGAAGCTCGTAGCCCAAGTCGCTGGAAGTCCAGTGTTAAGTTTCCACAGGGGATGCAGTGTCATCTGCTGGTGTTGGTCCATTGTGTTTTTTGAAAACCAAAGTCACTGCACCCGTTTACCAAGAAATTTTGGAGCACTTCATGCTTCCTTCTGCTGACCAGGTTTTTGAAGATGCTGATTTCATTTTCCAGCAGGATTTGACACCTGTCCATACTACCAAAAGCACCAAAAGTTGGTTAAATGACCATGGTGTTGGTGTGCTTGTGACTGGCCAGCAAACTCAACAGACCTGAACCACATAGAGAATCTGTGGGGTATTGTCAAGAGGAAAATGAGAAACAAGAGACCAAAAAATGTAGATGAGCTGAAGGCCACTGTCAAAGAAACCTGGGCTTCCATACCCCCTCAGCAGTGCCACAAACTGATCACCTCCATGCCACACCGAATTGAGGCAGTAATTAAAGCAAAAGGAGTCCCTACCAAGTATTGAGTACATGTACAGTAAATGAACATTCTTTTAGGCCAACAATTCACTAAAAATGTTTTTTATTGGTCTTATGAAGTATTCCTATTTGTTGAGAATTGGTGGGTTTTTGTTAAATGTGAGCCAAAATCATCACAATTAAAAGAACCAAAGACTTAAACTACTTCAGTCTGTGCGCATTGAATTTATTTAATACACAAGTTTCACAATTTGAGTTGAATTACTGAAATAAATGAACTTTTCCACAACATTCTAATTTATTGAGATGCACCTGTACAGTAAGATGAGTCATCAGTACTTTTGCCACAGAACTTTTTTTTTTTCAAGTTATTTAACATCAACTGACAGAAATTACTGGCATGATGTGATCTCTCCTAAAAATCTCAGAGGTTTACGTACCTGTGTTGCAGATCTTGACAAGGACGTCATTGCTTAATTCTTCTGGGGACGCAACTGCATCTTCAAAGAACACTCCATCATGGGATCCAGCAATGGCAAGAATCTGAGATTTGTTTGCATGTTTCATACCAATGGCATTAATGTTGATGAAATTTTCTCTCAAGACTTTAGCAGGCTCGGCTACGTCATCCCAACTTTCTCCATCTGTAAGAACTATCAAGAACTTTAAAGCACTGGTGCGTCCTCCTTTAGTAATGGCGAAAGATTGTGATACTGCTGTAAGTGCATTTCCAGTGTTAGTTTTTCCATTCATCTGTTTGATATTTTCAATTGTCTGTAATAATACAGCTTTATCATCAAATTTATTTAAGGAAAACTCCTCCTTTGTGTCTGTGCCGTACTGAACAACTGCAACACGCTCCTTGTCTGGTCCAATTGCAAACCTCTCTATCACAAGCTTCATTATGTCCTTCATATTTTCAAAATCCTCAGTATGAGTGCTTTCTGATCCATCAAGCAGGAAGACAATATCTGCAAAAAGATCTTCACAACCTAAAAATAAGAAATTCATAAACTGATCACTCCTTCTGTGAAGATAATCTTGAAACAAATTCTATTTAGGCCAAGAGAAAAAAAAAATAAGGAGAATCAACTGGATACTGACAGTCATTAATCTGCATACACTGTATTATTATTTTACCCATTCAATTAAAAAATTGTGCAAATCAGGTAACAAGCATACATCATAAACATATGTCATTAATTGAATTTCTCACCAACGCATATTTCTTTATAGATGTTTTTCTTGATTTCATCAAGGAAATCATAGTTTTTGACAAAATATTTTCTTTGTGGGCTGCCAGATATTAATTCCAGCTCTGGCACAGATGCATTTTTCACACCAATTGCATAAATGGCGACATCCTGTTCTGTTCTCAAAAGTTTAGCAGGGACTTCTACAGGCTCTTCTGTCCCTCTTGACTCGCCATCTGTGATGACAATCAGGACCTTATGAACCTTTTCCCCACGTGTTCGTTCAGCTTCTTCGAATAGCGGGATCATTTTTCTCAACCCCAGATCAGTCCTGGTGCCCCCTCCCTGCATAATGACTGCATTCACTGCCTTTTCGAGATCAGCTTTTGAGTTATAGTCATGTAAGCGGAAAACTATGGTTGCGCTGTCTGCAAACTTCACCAATCCAAAGCGCACATTGTTATTTCCAACCTCAAATGCTTCAAGCCATTGCTTAGTAAAGTTCTTCATATCGTCAAACTCAGCATAGGATATACTTCCTGATTCATCCAGAAGAAAGTATATGTCGGCTTTGGTTGCTTGCTTGCAATCTGGAGTGGAGTGAAATGAGATTTAGAGTATTCAGATTTTTTTTTCATCACTTTGCTCTTAGTAGTTTAAAAGAAAATAAGTAAAAACATCTTACCAACCTTGTAACTCAAAGCTGTGTGAGTCTATAGGTATAATGGAATCTATAATTTCATTGCAAAGTGTTTTGGTTAAAATATGTGAAAGTGAATTTAGTTTATCAAAGTCTTTCACACTGAACACAAACTTTTTATATGGGTAGGATGCAATCTCTCTCAAGTCATCCTCCTCAGTGTCTTTGATACCAAGCACAAATACAGTGACGCCAGATCGCCGCAATGCTGCCGCAGCACTGGTCACATTATCTGTTGACTTTCCATCAGTGATAACAACAGCAACCTGCTGAACATGATGATGTCTTCTGCTGCCTCTTGCTTTGGTGAACACATGCTCTTTGGCAAACTTGAGAGCAGCTCCAGTGTATGTTTTACCACGACCATATGGCATGCTGCTGATGTAGTGCAGGATGTCAGTCTTGTCAGCGAAGGTGTTGAAGTACACATCCGCTCGAGGGAAGTCACTATAGAGGACCACGGCTATTTTTATTTTTCCCTCACCCATGTCAAGACCTCCAATGGTGTTCTTGAGAAAGTTGCGCACAATGTTGAAGTTTTTGGATCTGATACTGCTGGACTGATCAACAATGAAAGCAATATCTGCCACCACGTCAAACATGCACTCTGTCAAAAAGATATGAGAACTTTATAAAACCAGAGTATTTTGGATTATACACTACATGATAGTTTTTCTAACTTAAACTCTTAGCAAATAAAAAATTTATGGGTTTTATGGAAAGAATAGAAGATTATGCATGCACTCACCCCTTGTGACAGCAGGATCTTCCCATTTGTCAATGGCAGACGTAATATTCTGTTGCACTTGTAGGATGTTACCTACTAACTTGTAGCTGTGTGGTTGACTAGAGATGTACTTCATCTCATCTACATCAGCTTTGCTCAAGCCAACAGCAAAAACTGTCACTGCATCGTTTTTGATTGTGCGGGATGCTTGGATGACACCATCGGCAGATTCTCCAGCTGAAATGACTAACAGAAACTGCTTAAAGCCTTCAGAGACACGGCTTCCATTGATATCACTGAAGAAATTTTTATGAGCATATTCAATTGCATTGCCAATTCTACGCTTCCCTGTAGGCCTCAGTGTCAGGCTGCGAATAGATGACAAAATCTCACTCCTGGTCTTATCAGTATTTAGCAGGAACTCCTCCTTGACATTTTCGCTGAACTGAGCCAGGCCGACACGATTAGTATTCTTTCCCACATTGAGCTGCTGGATCAGTCTTGAAAGAAAACTCCTTATTATTTGCAGCTCTTGTCTAGATGCTGAACTATCAACCAATATGAAGAGATCAGCAAATTTTGGCTCAAAAGCTGAAGAGAATGGAAATCAATTAATAGAATTATTTGTATCTAAGCAATACATCAATAAACTGTCATACTAGAGCACAAACAACAGCAGATAGGAGTTCACTGTATGATGGGAGAGGGTCTCAAAGCTAGTACATTAAAGGAAAGTTTTATTTTTGCTTGTACTAATCTTAAGGTTTTCATATTCAACACTCCCATAGTATAGACACCAATACTAAACCATACCAAATTAAATCTGTTACCTTGCAACTGGAGCATCACAGTAAAGCACACTTTGTTGCGTAGACTTTCTTTTAGACCTTCCAGTTCTTGATAACTGTCGATACTGAATAAGAACTCTTCATGTGGAATATTAGCAATGGTACGCAGTTTTTCCATGTTGGCCCTTCCCACCCTGATGACAAAGATGGAAACTCCTAGGTTTCTTAGTCTCTGGGAAGGTTCCTCCACATCATCATTTGATTCCCCATCTGTGATGACTATGGCAATGCCAGGAACATTCTGTCTGGCCTGTCTAAAGTAATTCTCACGGATGAAAGTCAGACCCAGACCAGCGTTGGTGCCTCCTCCACGGTAGATGAGATCATTCAACTTTTGGTGCAGGTCTCTCTTATCTGAATATTCACCTAGCAGGAACTCTTGGTACGGTATGTCACTGAACTGAGCAAGTCCCACTCTCACCTTGTCGGGTCTAAGGTTAAAACTGTCCACAAAAAAACGGAGGAACTTCCTCACTTCTTCGAAATCACTCTCTCCAATGCTACCAGATGAGTCAACAAGGAGCACAATATCTGCCTGAGTTTCGGTGCAGCCTAAAACAAATGGAAGAATTTTAGTTTAGACTTTAACCACTTGATTCTGCTCTTAATTCTTATGTTTGCATAAATAACAAAAATAATACAAAGTATTAAGGGTGTATTTTAAGGGTGTAATCAGTATTTGCTGCAAATGTGCCACTGTTGTTATGTTGCCTTAACCTGAGACTCCACAATAATTTTAAATATCAGCCTGTTCTGACTCAACCTCCTCTGTCTTTTCTACCTAATCAGAATTTTTTTTTTTACAATTCCATGAAAAACTTCTGATCTGTAGCTAGCTTTCAAGTTATGTGCATCAAAATTAGCACAGTCTTTCAGGCTGTTCTGACGTAATATACTTTATATCTTTTAAATGATTAGACTTGCACATGGCAGATTATCAAAAACCCAATTTACATTGACAGAGTGCTCTGAAACTTGCTTGGAATGTTTTTGATTTGATACAAATATTTAAACTATATAACCTTCGGACTTCAAACTAATCCTCAAAATGTTTTAAACACCCAAGCAAAGGCTTTGTCAAACTAATACTCAAAGTATCAAAAAAATAAATACTGAAGTTTTAAGAGTTTAAGGAGTTTGTTGCTACTGATTTCTCATCAGGTTCTCTCACTCAAAAATTTCCAGTAAAGCTGTGACCCAGAGAAGCGCTGCAATTTAACAATTTAATATGTTACCTCTTGTTGTCTGGATGACCTCTTTTTGTGTTTCCTCTACAGTGGTACAAACTTTTCCGATTACACTCTGAGAGATTCCGTCCAGAGCTCCAAAGTCTGATACGCTGTAGATGTGCTGATCATATGGCTCGCTCGCGATCTGCCTCAGTAACGCCTCATTTGCATCTTTGATCCCTATGGCGAATATTTTGATTCCCCTTTGCCTCAGCTCCTGAGCCTGTGAGTCGACCTCATCTTGAGAGTCACCATCTGTGATAACAATGGCAATCTGAGGAACATTCTGCTGTGCTCGACTTCCGGCCTTTTCAACAAAGTGTTGTTTCAGCATGAACTCCAAACCCTTGCCGGTAAGCGTCCCCCCATTTTTTTGACTAAGATTTTCGATGTAGCTGAGAATTTCCTCTTTGTTCTGGTAAGTGCTGAGCAAAAATTCAGTATATGGTGTGTCAGTATACTGGACCAAACCAATCCTGATTCTGTCAGGAGCAACTTCAAAGTTCTCTATGAGCAAGGACAGGAATTCACGGATTTGTTGGAAGTTCGCCGGCCCAATACTGCTAGAGCCATCCACCAGGAATACAATGTCAGCCACTGTGGTCTGTGCACAAGCTGAGACAAGGAAAACAGAGACTTTTAATTTCATCAACAACCAGACCAAACTAAAAATAAAGTAAATGTACTGAATAATCTCATCTAGTAAATCCTGTTCCTACCAATATTTTGGCCATTGCTGACAAGAAAACATAATGACAGAACAAGGAAACCAAGTAATCCCCACTGCTTCTCCATGCTTGAGTTCCCTGTTCCTGAAAAAAAAAGCAACCAGTGAGGTTAGAAGTTTCTGCAAAGCTTTTATCACAAAATAGAATTGCATTATGCAGTATGCATTAAAAAAATGACACACTTCAGCTGTAAGAAAGATATAATAGGTCAGTATGGATGTTGTTATACAAGTAAAAAGAGATTAAGATCTTCCCATTTTCCCACTGATCTTTCCTGTTTTGTATGAAAAATAGAATGTTTGTAAAAATTGTCAGGTTGAGATGTGCGAGCTACTGTTTTTGTGTGTCACTGTATAACAGCATCTTATGTTCTTACCACACAAGGGCCTTGCCCAAAATGGCACACTTCGTGTTTACTTATGTAAACAATGGCCATCAGTTAAGCAAAGGAACAAGGAAGAGACAGATCAAACTTAATGAAATGCAACATTTACATTACATTTACATTTAGACATTTAGCAGATGCTTTTATCCAAAGCGACTTACAAATGAGGACAATGGAAGCAATCAAAATCAACAAAAGAGCAATGATATAAGAGTGCTATAACAAGTCTCAGTTAACAAATTAGCAAACAAATTTAAGCAACTAACAAAACCTAGATGGCCAAGGCTCCACATCTATACATATATTTAACATATCTTTAGATAGAAAAATATGTAATGTATGCATGTCCTGTTTATAAGATGACATAAAACACATCCATTGCTGTCTTATTGTTTACATGGGACTGCACTGAGAGGGTTCTCCTCTAAAAGGGCTAATGTTTGTGGCACAGTGCCTTGTAACTTTGATCTAGAAACAGCGCAGCTTGTGGGTTATTCACGTAATGCTGTAGTGAGTATGTATCAAAGGCGATGTCATCCACTGTCATCCAGCCGTGTGTCATCCACAGTTAATTGATGTCAGATTGTTCACAGTGACTGCAGGGCCCCAGCCCGACAAATCACCAGCAGCTACTACAACAGTGGTGACCAGGGCAATGTCACTGCACACAGTTCATCAGAGCCTTCTGCATGTGGGCCTCTGTAGCCAACCACCCAGCCAAGTCGCCATGTTAACTGCACACCATCACCAACAAGCATGAAATGAAATGTGGATGTTTGGAACAAAGAGGCTTGATGAATAAAGATTCCCGGTGGAATCCCGTCAATTACCAACAGAAGCTATGGCACCTGGATGCACTGTTCACTGTTCTAACCAGTACCAAAAAGGGTTCTTCAGCTTGTAACAATAGCAAAACCCTTTTTAGTGCTAAATAGAACCTTTTAAAGGATTCCATAAAGAACCATGCTTTGAAAATGCTATATAGGACATTAATAGTGTTATAAATAACCTTTTAAGTAATGTTTTATTTTCATTAATATTAGAATATTAGTATACTTATATCATAATATTAGTATTATTCATATTATTTGTATATATTATTTATTAATATTGTTTTTTACCCCTCTATCTGCTTGGTATTACAATATCTTGTAGCGTCTATTAGGGTTTAACATAAAAACAACGTGTCAATTTGGTACTTTAAGTATTTTAATGTCATGTAATGAAACTGTAACAAAAATTACATTGCTCTTACAACGGTTCAATAAAGAACCATTGACATTGAACATAAATAAATAAATACTTGAAGTAAAACCAAATAAATACAGAAGTTCCAGTGAAATACTGTATTTTCATGATCCTCTATGCCTTTAAGTCCATCATTATGTGTATTTTGGTGTGACTGAGTGCCAGTTTCTCTCTGCAGATGATGAGGTTGTAAGATGTGACATCATCTGAAATGCATAACTGAGTTTAGATTTAGAGAAGTCTCCTTTCATTTGTTTTTTGTAAAAACAATTGTTTATGAGGGCCAAAAGTAGAAAAAATTCTAACAATATGGACCATAAATATTTTTGTTACTTAATTAACAAAAGGGTTGCCCCCTTCTGGTCAATGTATACCTGTCTCTGCTGAATTATATTTTTCCCAGTGGGGAAAATAAAAAAATACCCCCAGGTGACGCTACTCCACCAACCACCAACAAATTAAGAATACCAAAAATGAAAATATTTTTTTAAAACACTAGTAAGTAAATGATCCTTGTTCACGCCTCAGTCCATAAAGCGCTTTACAGAAAGTTAGAAAGTCGGTTTGTGGTTGGCTATTCATACACTGCAGACATAGGTCTATATCTGCACTCATACATAATGTATACATGCCTACACTTTTATATTACCTAATAAATAAATATAGACTGTAAGCATTGAAATAGATGATAAAATCTGAAGACTATTTAATATTTCTGTTCAACAAAACCATTCAAGTGTAAATTATATCATAATTTTAATAAACATACAAAATAAGGCACTGTAGTAGACAGATATATTTTCTGTCACAGAAAAAAAAATGTACAAGAAAAATATTGTTAAAATCTGGATGAATCTATTTCTGACATCTTATTTAACTGAAAAAAATGTTGTACCTGTCCGGTTCTCTGAGAATAAAAGTATTTAACACTTATGTTAACTGCAACATTACTGCAAGAGCATGAGTCCCGTCTCTCTGCGTTCGCGGATCGCTTTCTTCAATGAAAGTTGTCCTGCCCCTCGCGCCCTCCCATCTTCTTCCTCCTGCGAGCCGGCTAGGAAGAGACAGCGGGGTAGAGGGGCTCAGCGCCTGGACTTGGGTGAGCTCACGCCGGCCCAGCGCCCACGTGCCTCACCCTCTCCCACGAGAGAGCCGTCCCCCGTCCTGTTTTCCCGCCCAGAGCAGCGTCCCTCGGCTGAAGCGAGCGACCTCGTCTCTTTTGGCGGATCAGAGGACCTACTCGGCCCACTTACGCACTGCCTCTCCCACAGCTCTCACTTCAGTTGACGGGTCTCAGGAGAAGGGCTATGAGCAAATGCCACCCCCGGACAAGGCCGTGGCTGCTCACCTCTGCCCCCCCGCGGCTGTGGGGTGGAAAAACAAGAGGGCCCTTCCTTCCAAGCCCTGCAGGACGACCTCCATTGTTATGACGAACACAATAAATATTTCACATTTTCAAAAAGAAAGCAATTTTCCTCTTCCATACTCGTCAGTGTTCAGGCCCCTGAACAGCAGTCTGATATCCAACGCTATCCAACCTCTTGTCACGTGGGCCGAGGCCTGGCAGGCCATCCCCAGAGTGTCCAAGTGGGTTTTGGGGATAATAAATCATGGCTACTCACTGCAATTCGCCTGAAGACCCCTGCGTTTCCACAGGGTGATTCCCACTTTGGTAGAACCGGACGACGCTCATGTTCTCCGCACCGAAGTGATGACTCTGCTAGGGAAGGGAGCCATAGAAATAGTTCCCCCTTCAGAAAGGGAATCGGGGTTCTACAGCCGTTATTTTCTCAACCCCAAGAAAGATGGCGGTCTGAAACCCATCTTAGACCTCAGAATCCTGAACCTTTCCCTCATGAGACAGAAGTTCAGGATGTTAACGTTGAAACAGTTCCTCGCGCAGATTTGCCCAGAGGACTGGTTCTCCTCTCTGGATCTGAAAGATGCTTACTTTCACAATCCAGATAGCCCCCCATCACAGACGATTCTTGAGATTCGCATTCGAGGCCGTGGCTTACCAATATACAGTCCCTCCCTTCGGGCTGTCTCTAGCTCCTCGTACTTTTACGAAGTGCATGAACGCTGCGCTTTCCCCTCTGAGACAAATGGGAATCCAGGTTCTGAATTATCTTGACGACTGGCTCATTCTGGCCCAGTCGCGAACCGACTAGACCATCACAGATCCATGCTCCTCAGCCACTTGGAGTGCCTAGGACTCAGGGTCAATTTTGCCAAGAGCTCACTGGTCCCCAGCCAACGTATCACGTTCCTGGGTGCAGTCTTTGACTCAGTCCGAATGAGGGATGTAGTCTCGCCAGAGCGCGCCCTGGCAATTCAGCAGCTCGCGGCTTCTGCCAGGAACAAAGCCTGTTCCCCTCTGAAGTTTTTCCAGAGGATGCTAGGGCTGATGGCTTCCGCCTTCCCGATTTTGCAGCTTGGCCTTCTACGGATGTGGCCTCTGCAATACTGGCTGAAACTCCGGGTCCCACTTCACGCTTGGTGGCATGGCCGCTTTCAAGTCAGGGTCAATCAGGCCTGTTTGGTTCAGTCACGGAGTACCCCTGCAGGCGGTTTCCAGAACAATGGTGCTCTCGACAGATGCGTTCAACTTGGGTTGGGACGTTTTGTGCTGGGGCAAACCAGCCTTCGGCTCGTGGTCACACGAGGAGAGCCATCTCCACATCAACTGCATCGAGATGTTGGCAGTGGAACGGGCCCTTCACTCCTTCCAGGCGATCCTGAAGGGTCGCCACGTCCTAGTCCAATCGGACAGCATTACGGTGGTGTCCTACATAAATCACCAAGGCAGCCTTTCATCCAGCCGCCTCTGAGCACTGGCAAAGCGCCTCTTGGGATGAGCATTACCCAGGCTGTGAGCGCTCAAGGCGATGCACATACCTGGCAGAACGAATCTGGAATCCTTGGTCTTCCCCGGGGCCTCCTCCCAGTGGGATGTGCCCAGAACACCTCCCTAGGAAGGCGTCCAGGAGGCATCCGGAACAGATGCCCGAGCCACCTCAGCTGGCTCCTCTCGATGTGGAGGAGCAGCGGCTCTACTCTGAGCTCTTCTCGAGAAAGATACTAACTTTTCAATCTCCTCCACTACTGACTGTACTTACAAACTATGCTGACACCGTGTCTGCACCGCAACAGGACATGACAAAGCGACCATTGAAAATCATTTGAACTTTGTGTCAGCATGTGATAAATAGAAGGAGGCATCAGTTTACTGCATCCAGTGTAGACAACATCACTGATTATAATGGGTTCTTTTCTACACCGGACGCAAGCGGCGCGGCAAAATACAATAGAATTCTATCACAATGTGATGTGACTAATGTGATGAGCATGTGTTCTGAGCCACCGCACAGCCAGTATAAAGCATAAATGATCAGCTCCGGTGGCTGTAACACAGGGTTTAATGTGCCGCAGACGCGTTTCGTGATGCGCAGATCAGCTCTCTAACATCACTGAATCTGCTGTTAAAAATTAACAAGCCATTCATCATATAATCACGCAAAGCTAAAAATTTGAATCATTGTAATGTGACAATCAAATATAGGTGCGGATTGGTTGCGGGCGGATCATTTGAAGCAGCAGACTCGGGTGAAATATGAGCTCATCCGCGCATCTGACCTGGGACGCCAGTAGAAAACAATGGAGCGTGCTCTGCTGGACATATACTCGTGTATTAAATAAATTCAATGCACACATTTGTTAAATGTGAGACAAAATCATCACAATTAAAAGAACCAAAGACTTAAACTACTTCAGTCTGTGTGCACTGAATTTATTTAATACACGAGTTTCACAATTTGAGTTGAATTACTGAAATAAATGATCTTTTCCACGACATTCTAATTTATTGAGAAGCACCTGTATGCTCTGTAAAAAAAAAAAAAATAATCATATCAGCAGTATATTCGCTGATACTGATATATCTGCAACATGCTCATATCGGCTGATAATATCGGCCAAATATAATATCGGTATGATATATAATATCGGGGGAAGTCATGGCCTAGTGGTTAGAGAGTTTAACTCCTAACCCTAAGGTTGTGGGTTCGAGTATCGGGCCGGCAATACCACGACTGAGGTGCCCTTGAGCAAGGCACCGAACCTCCAACTGCCCCCAGGGCGCCGCAGCATAAATGGCTGCCCACTTCTCCGGGTGTGTGTTCACGGTGTGTGTGTGTTCACTGATGTGTTTGTGCACTTTGGATGGGTTAAATGCAGAGCACGAATTCTGAGTATGGGTCACCATACTTGGCTGTATGTCACATCACGTCACTTAAAGGATATATCGATTGGGCTCTAGTGACAACTGCTTATGAATACAAAAGTGAATCTGCCCAATTATCGTTCCATTAGCCTCTTCTGAAACTGAAATGATTGACAATGATAATCATAGCAACAGACGAAAAAAAAAGTAATGTGTTTTTGTTCTTCATTTTATTTCAGATTTTTTTACGTGATTTTTTTAAAACAATGATTGCTTAATTTTATAATATTTTAACATTCTAATGTTTTAATGCATAATTTACTTGTAAATAAAAGTTGTGAATCTTTGTGAAAATAAAGCGGCCTTTTTTTCATTTCTGGTGTGGCTAGGGGCCCACCCTTTGGTTCTGAAACTGAGACCCAACATTTGGGGCTATGCCCTTGGATAGGTGATCATAATGTAATGGCTCATCGATGTGTGTGTGTGTGTGTGTGTGTGTGTGTGTGTATGTGTGTATTAACAAATACTGAATTACAACTAATCAAAGACCATTTCACTTTAATAAATAAATAAATAAATAATATACACTGCTCAAAAAAATGAAAGGAACACTTTTTAATCAGAGTATAGCATCAAGTAAATTAAACTTCTGGGATATTGATCTGTTCAGTTACATAGCAGAGGGGGTTGTTAATTCATTTCAGCTGCTTTGGTGTTAATAAAATTAACAACAGGTGCACTAGATGGGCAACCATTAGAAAACCCCCAAACAGGAATGGTTTTACAGATGCAGGCCACTGACATTTTTTTCCCTATTCATTTTTTCTGATTGTTTTCACTAGTTTTGCATTTGGCTAGGGTCAGTGTCACTACTGGTAGCATGAGGCGATACCTGGACCCTACAAAGGTTGCACAGGCAGTCCAACTCCTCCAGGATGGCACATCAATATGTGCTATTGCCAGAAGGTTTGCTGTGTCTCCCAGCACAGTCTCAAGAGCATGTAGGAGATTCTAGGAGACAGGCAGTTACTCTAGGAGAGCTGGACAGGGCAGTAGAAGGTCCTTAACCCATCATCAGGACCTGTATCTGCTCCTTTGTGTGCAAGGAGGAACAGGATGAGCACTGCCAGAGCCCCACAAAATGACCTCCAGCAGGCCACTGGTGTTAATGCCTCTGAGAAAACAATCAGAAACAGACTTCATGAGGGTGGCCTGAGGGCCTGACGTCCTCTAGTGGGCTCTGTGCTCACTGCCTGGCACCATGTAGCTTGATTGGCATTTGCCATTGAACACTAGAATTGGCAGGTCCACCTCTGGCACTCTGTGCTCTGTGCTCTGCAGATGAGAGCAGGTTCACCCTGAGCACGTGTGACAGATGTAAAAGGGTCTGGAAAAGCGACGGAGAATGTTATGCTGCCTGTAACATTGTTCAGCATGACCGGTTTGGTGGTGGGTCAGTGATGGTCTGGGAAGGCATATCCATGGAGGAACACAGAGACCTCCACAGCCTAGACAATGGCACACTTACTGCCATTAGGTAACAGGATGGAATCCTTGGACCCGCTGTCAGACCCTACGCTGGTGCATTGGGTCCTTGTTCCTCCTGGTGCACGACAATGCCCGTTCTCATGTGGCGAGAGTATGCAGTCAGTTCCAGGAGGATGAAGGAATTGATACCATTGAATGTCCCCCATGCTCGCCTGACCTAAATCCAATAGAACACCTCTAGGACATTATGTTTCGGTCCATCTGACGTCGCCAGGTTGCACCTCAGACTGTCCAGGAGCTCAGTGATGCCCTGGTCCAAATCTGGGAGGGAATACCCCAGGACATCATCCTTCATCTCATTAGGAGCTTGGCCTGACGTTGTCAGGCATGCATACAAGCATGTGGGGGCCATACAAACTACTGAGTACCATTTTGAGTTGCTGCAATGAAATTTCAGCTTAATGGACTAGCCTGCTGCATCCTTTGTTCACTTTAATTTTGAGTATCTTTGAATTCAGCCCTCTGTAGGTTGATAATTTTCATTTCCATTAAACAATGTGGCATCTTTTCATTCCTAACAAATTACCCAGTCCATATCCGTATAGATATCCTGCATGATATTTTCCCCCATTGAGATCTGATGTGTTATCAAAGTGTTCCTTTAATTTTTTTTGAGCAGTGTATATGAATTGGGGTGTGCTGGTATGAGTATCGGTACCGAACGGTTCACAGGGCAAATTCCAAATGGAAGTGATCATCCCTATCCCCTTGGAGTGGGGACTTTGGAGTGAGCAGGGCACATGCGTGCCATTATGTAGGCATGCGTTCCAGTCCGTTTTTTTATGCCCTTCACCAGGGCCGTCGCTAGTGGGGTGAAAGGTGGTGACGATTATAGGGGCCCACGGCTGGGGGGGGGGGGGCACCCCGTCGATCTAAATACCTGGGCTTTGGAGATGTTAGTAAGGAGTTAGGGGTGGTTGTTGTGCCACTGCTGTGCATTGTCACAAAAGCTTATCATCTGCATGTGTTCAGTCGTTCCAATTTAAACATTCAACATGTTTAAGCATACAAACAGAAGACACAGAAAAATTCAACTGATTACTCGTGTGCCAGAGAGCCGCATCTCACGGATAGCAACACTGAACCGAGCTTTCCTTCGCGTCCTCCTGCACCTGAACGAACAAATACCAACCCCAGTTTAAACATGCAAAACAGAAAAGATGATCTGTCTCGTTTACTCGGATGTAGGTTATTGATTACATTGCATGAGTGCCCACTGAACTGGAACGTCCTAAGCCCTTGATCACTTAGAATCTGTTATATGGAACTGGTTTATTGTTTACATTTTCCCCTTATGAATTTGTTTGGTGCAGTATTCCATACGTATATATGTATGCCTGGGCTGTTATAAAAGTAAAAACAAAAATCAGTAGTATATTATAGACTTGTTTGGGGTGGGGATAAATAAAACGCAATCTGCAATGACGTCATAATCGTGTTGCATTGTGGTCTATGGAGCGGCCTGAAGTGTGCATATGAAGCAGACTCGCTCCCTCTGTCAAAATCGAGGGGTCGAGGGTCTGTCCATATAAACTTCCCTCGTCCACTTCGCGAAGTGGAACGCACTTCAAAATGGCAGCAAGGATCGGAGCATGTCTACGTGGTGGCCGCAGTGGCGGATCCTGGCATTCTCTTAATACTTAATTTTAGGCGCTTTCTATAGCGTGATATATGACAAATATCGAGAGCGCATAATGTTACGTGATCCATGTAATGCGCGAGGACAAATCTCTCCACCCACAAGAGGATTTCCTTCACTCTCACAAAACTGGACATGCCTTTAAATATACATTGTTCTTTTATGAATTGTCTCTGCTCTCGCTCAGATATTGAGTGTGCACGCTCAAAGGTTGTCTTCTAATTGTATTGGTATGTGTTTTTTTTTTATTTGTTTCACTCTCACTACACTTCCGGCTTCTGAACTGGTTGCAGTTCCACTCTGATTCCATATGAGGGCGCTCACAGGACGAGTGCAGAATGAATGGAGGTCAATGGCAGTATACCCCTCAAAATCCACTTTTCTCAGGATATAATTTTTTGTCTAGTAATTTGAATGTTGTATTCGAAAGGAGATGCAAAGAAATTACACATTGCTGGGTGTTACATTTTTTAGAGTCACTTATTTGCTTTAAAAAGTCTTTTAAAATGTCAATGACGTCATACGTTAAATGTTCATTAGCAGAATGTTAGCGTGTTATGGGCAACAACAACTCAACCTGTAAGAAATCGAAAGGACATAAGTACTCGTTCATTCAACTTTCGACCTATAACCCATGTTGAACTTGCAAAACCTACAATCAGATCTGAGATTTCTCAACGGCAATCGGGTGAAAGGGACAAATTTAGCCGTCTAGCCCCATAGACTCCCATTCATTTTTGCACTCATGGCGATCGCCCCCAGTGGAACGCTGGTGGAACTGCAACCAAAATTCGGTACAATAGGACTTAATAGGGAGTGGGAAGGCTCTCCGTAAACAGGCTCTGGCATCACTGAAGACTAGAAGAGCTTTTTTTCTAACTCAGGAGAGGAGTATGCTTATCTCACTAAATGAAAGCAAGCTGATTATAGTCAGCCTTCTCTAGTTCTTTATTTTATTAATAGACTAGTTATTTTATTTAAGTGCTTAAATTGTAAATATGCATTTATTAAATTATTTTATTTAGTGAATTTGTATTTTGTTGTGTAATAAAAGCGTATCAATCAGGTTCCAGAAATAATCACTGAGGGTACTCTAGTCTTAATGCACATTTTCACATATTTTGACCTGTCTATTGCTATGGTTATCACTGTGTAAATCCCTGCTACTTTGAGAGCGAAATCCTCATAAATATGCAGACGGCATTCCTGAAACTTTGCAACGTGTGTGTGGCCTAAAAACAAAGCTGTACATTTTAAATGGATTATAGACTAGTGTAAAGAGTGCTCATAACCACTAAAAAGCTGTCACTCTTTATTTAGTGAGTGTATACACGATGTATTATAACAATCAGCAGGTATGTTCCCGTGACAACGCAGCACGGTGTCCGTCAGCAGATGTCGCTGTTTTACTGTCATAAATGTCTTTTTATTATCGTCAACATAACTGATGCAAATAAACATACATTTAATATATAAATGTTTTTTTTTTAATATGCAATATAATATATAAAAACTAAAATATATTTAAAACTTTTTTTTATGCCGGTGTCCATCAGCGAATCTGCTGACGGACACCGTGCTGCGGGAACATGCCAGCTGAAGATGATGAAATTACCTCGCTCCCTCTGCCAAGTGCATTCCAAACGATTACATAATGGCACGCACGTGCCCTGCTCACTCCAAAGTCCCTACTCCAAAGGGATAGGGATTATCACTTGCATTTGCAATTTGCCTAGGGTTGCCAACTTCAGAAAAGGAAAATAAGGGACAATCGTGGTTTCTCATAGAAAAATAAGGGACAGAATAAGGGACACACACAGGTTTTGTAACAAAAAAATAATAATAATGGAGTCTCTTATGCTCATCAATGCTGTATTTATTTGATCCGTATTTATTGATTTATTTATTATTGCAATTTTTTAATATTGGATACTTAAATTTATATCTGTGACGCAGCACTGAATTTTCAGCATCATTACTCCAGTCCTCAGTGTCACATGATCCTTTAGAAATCATTCTTATTCTGATTTATTATCAGTGTTGAACCTGTTGTGCTGCTTAATATTTTTTGGAACCTGTGTTCCATAAATAAAATAAAAAGGTAAAAAGAACAGAATTTATTCAAAATGGAAATCTTTGCTACCAATGTCACTTTTTATCCATTTAACACATCCTTGCTGAATAAAAGTATTCTAAGAGTTTCTTTAAAAAAAGAAAGAAATTTACTGACCCCAAACTTAGCATAGCCTATAGTAGATATTTAACAGAACATTTTTATTTTGAATACAGTAAATACTGTTCTATTTAACTCTTTATTTATCCAAAAATCCTGAAAAATATATCACAAGTACATATTTATCCTTTGTGTGTGTGTGTGTGTGTGTGTGTGTGTGTGTGCATGCTTTGTTAATATTTATAAATGTGTATTTTATTCACACCTTTTTTATTATGTGTGTTGTCTCTGTGCACTGAAAGTTTGTGACACTAAAACAAATGCCTTGTATGTGCAATCATACTTGGCAATAAAGCTCTTTCTGACTTCTGATAGGGGTGTGTTTAATATACAGAACACCTACTACAGTAGGCTATATATGAAAATGCATGTTTTCTTGCGTGGAATCATGTTGTCTGCATTCGCTCAAACTGATTTGCTGAAGTCGAAACGCGGACGTTAAATAATCTACCTCCATTAGCGCGAGCCAGACACCGGCAGAGGATTCCGTTTGGTCTTAAAGCCTACCTCGAACGGCTATGTTCACAAATCAAACACTTGTAAAAAAAAAAGAATGATTAATTCTCGATTTAGAGTTTGTTATTCGTATGTTCTAGGCATGGGCGGGTTGTGACACAGCGGTGCCCTGGGCACGGACCGGTTAAAGGCCCCCTCGGTTGAAATTTCGTTCCTTTTTTATTCGAAGTTTTCCCAAATTTGTTAACTATATCATAAAATATCCAATCCAATCCAATCCGCTTTATTTATATAGCACAATTTAAATAACACAAGGTTTCCAAAGTGCTGTACACCACAACAATAAAAGATACAATAGGATAAAAAGATAAACACAATAAAATAAAACTAATAGAATAAGATAAAACAACATGAAATTATAGACATAAAATCAAATCAAATAAACAAATAAAATGCACTGCACACACAACACATTTAAATCACATTAATCACGATTACCTGGTGTTAAAAGCCAGAGTAAAGAGATGGGTTTTAAGCAGAGATTTAAAATGAAACAGTGAGGAGACTTGTCTGATGTGTAATGGCAATGCATTCCATAGTTTTGGAGCTGCAACAGCAAAAGCTCTTTCTCCTCTGAGTTTTAGCCTAGTTCTAGGCACTGTCAGGAGCAGCTGGTCAGCTGACCTGAGAGAGCGGCTGGGAATGTAGGGGTGCAGCAACTCGGCGAGATACGGTGGGGCAAGGCCATTCAAGGCTTTAAAAGCAAATAAGAGTAGTTTAAATTGAATCCTAAAATGCACAGGCAGCCAGTGAAGTGAAGTTAAAATAGGTGAAATGTGCTCATACTTTCTTGTGCCAGTTAAAAAGACGAGCAGCAGCATTTTGAACCAGTTGCAGACGGGCAATGGAGGACCCATTAACCCCCAAATAAAGTGCATTGCAGTAATCCAGCCGAGTGGTCACAAAGGCGTGAATTACTGTCTCAAACTGCTGTTTCTGAAGGACTGGTTTAATTTTTGCCAGCTGCCTTAACTGGAAAAAGCTGGACTTCACTACGGCGTTAATCTGGTTGTCAAACTTAAGGTCAGTGTCCACCTTTACCCCTAGATTAGTAATAATTTGCTTGTGATACTGTGCTAAGGAACCCAGATCAACCAACGGGGTCACAGAAGTGCCACTACCACTACCACTATCACGATTCTTAAATATAAGTAAATATATTTTGCACCTTAATCGATCATTTTAGTTTTTGGGCTATGGGAAAAGTAGCTTAATATTAGTGTAATCTATTAACTCCTATGCATAAAACCAGTCTTTTAACTTGTACTAGATGGGTGTTATGTCATAGAATATTTTTAATATGACTGACTTTGTGTTTAACATAAATTCAATAAAAACATTGTAAGTTACTAATTATAACACTTTCATTGTAGCCTTCATAAGGAAAGCAAAGAATAGTTGCATTATCAAATAATATTAACGTTAGTCTAGATTTAGTCTAGTTCAAGCACTCTCAAAAACTCCCGTTATAATCACTGAAGCTGTTTATACTGTGAAATTAATATCTTACTTACATCGTACACGCATGTGCGCTTTGTTTATGATGAAAGAATTCTCCAGAGAGCAGCATTCAGTCAGCGAGCGTGCGCAATGAACAAAACACGGGCTTTTCAGCGATGACTTATTTGAATGCCTCTGACTGGCCATTGCATTCATAAGCTCAAACATAATCCTGTGTGATTGGTTATAATGCGCAGAACTGTAAAAAAAAAAAAAAAAAAAAAAAAAACGCGTCTGGCTCTGCGCCAGCCAAATCACGAACTCATATTTGAATTTGGCAGCTGATGCTGTGCCGCACTGAACGTCCTAATCGTATCAAATATATTATTCAGCCATTTTTGGTCTTTTGGAAGCTCTATTCAAAATCCACTTTGCTTAAAAACCTGAGGGGGCACGGTGGAGGAGCAGTATTTCGGCTGGGCCCCCCTCTGGTCTAGTGCCCTTGGCACGTGCCCGGTAGGGCCGTGCGTTAATCCGTCCCTGGGTCTAGGTGGTCATAATACGGGACAAACTGCGTTCCGTATAGCTTTCGTACGGAACGCGTCTTTGATGACTTAAATACGGGACGACTCCGTATTATACGGAATGGTTGGTAACCCTAAATTTGCACCGTGAACCGTTCGGTACCGATACTCATACCAGTGTTCTGTCGATTTGTCCTACCTTGTCAGATTTTGCTACCTCCCATTAAAACAATGGGTAGTACAATTCGACAACGAAAAATGCTACTGTAAAGGATTATAACGTCTACACCTACCACAAACCCTAAACCTACCCTTACAGTAATGCAAATACAGTAATTAAGTGTTATATTCGCTGTTGTAGCTAGAAGGGATACAGCCACAGGAAACCAACAATAAATATTTTTTTCTACCTATTAGATTGTGTTTTTATTAAAGTCTACACCTACCCCAACCCTAAACCTACCCTTACAGTAATGCAAATACATTAAATGTTGTTGTTCAGCATGAGAAAAAGAACGCAATATTGTGTGCGCATGCGCAGTAAACCCTGGTAGGAAACTGACGGGTAGGATAAAATGTCAGGACACCGGCACACCCCTAATCTGAATATAGACAAAAAATATATAGTGCTATGCTCAATTATATGACAATCCCAACACAAAGCAGAGCCTGAACATCTGTTAATCCTATTTAAATTAAATGATATATCTGAATCCAGAAAAAGGGACTTGAATAAAACCTGTAAATAAAATCTATGCTTAAAATTGCTTTAATCATTTTTGTTTATTAAACACACCTGGAAAAGCCAATCATCTTTTCTGAGAAGTATTTATTATAAACACAGGCATCTCTTCATGCTAATGGTAAATGTATTATTATTATTATTATTATTATTATTATTATTAGATTAAAAACACTATAATAATATTATCATGCTTTTGCATGGATTATACTCCAATTACCTCAGCGCAAACAGCTCTGAAAAGTATCTAAATATAGGAAGAGAGTAAAATGGTGAACTTACACAGAGCCCAGGCACGGATGGGATGAGTCCTACCCGAAGACTCTGAATAAGACACTAAAAATCTGAAACCGAAAAAGTTGAATAAATCATGTGAATAAAATCTATGCTTAAGGTTGCTTTAATAGTTTTGTTTATAAAACACACCTGGAAAAGCCAATCATCTTTTCTGAAAAGTATTTCTTATAAACATAGGCATCTCTTTAAATTAAGATAATGGTTAATGTAATTTTTTAGAATTTTTAGATTAAAAACACTATACATGATAATATTATCATGCCTTTGCATGGATTATACTCCAATTACTTCTGAAAATTATCTAAATATATGAAGAGAGTAAAGAGGTGAACTTACACAGAGCCCAGGCACGGATGGGATGAGTCTAAACCGAAGACTCTGAATGAGAAACTAAAAATCTGAAACGGTACACAGAAACCTATCAAGCCACTCCTCAACACTGCAATTTCCATTTTAGGAGAAGCTGATTTTGTATGTACAAAACATGTCCATACAGACCCACACATCAGGAGCGTAGCCATCATTTCAGAAGTGAGAGGGACAGAAATGTCAACAGTTTTTGAACAGTAAGATTTTTTGTTTTTTAAAGAAGTCTCTTCTGCTCACCAAGCCTGCATGTATTTGATCCAAAGTACAGCAAAAGTAGTAATGTTGTAACTACTTAAATAAATAAATGCTTTCTATTTGAATATATTTTAAAATGTAATTTTTTCCTGTGATCAAAGCTGAATTTTCAGCATCATCACTCTAGTCTTCAGTGTCACATGATCCTTCAGAAATCATTCTAATATGATGATTTGCTGCCCAAGAAACCTTTTTTCATTATTATTGTTACCAATATTTAAAGTTTTTTTTTTTTTCAGGACTCTTTGATGAATAGAAGGATCCTAAGATCAGCATTTATGTGAAATAAAAAGCTTTTGTAACATTATACCATTCAAAAGCTTAGATTCAGTATATTTTTTTATTTTGTGGAAAAGAAATGATAGAAATTAATACTTTTATTTTAAATGCTGTTCTTCTGAACTTTCTATTCACCAAAGATACCTGAAAAAATTCTACTTAGGTGTTTTCAACATCATCATAATAATAAATGTTTTTTGAGCAGCAAATCAGAATATCAACATGTTTTCTGAAGGATCCTGTGACAGGAGTAATGATGCTAAAAATGTAGCTTTGAAATCACAATAAATTGCATTTTAAAATACAGTATATTCAAATAGAAAACAGTTATTTTAAATAGTAAAAATATTTCAAAAATGTACTGTTTTGCTGTACTTTGGATCAAATAAATGCAGGCTTGGTGAGCAGAAGAGACTTCTTTAAAAAAAAAAAAAAATTTACTGATCAAAACCTTTTGACTGGTAGTGCATGGACAACTTTAATTTTTTCTCTAATTTCTAGCTTTTAATTGGCTTAGAAATCAAATAACTGCTGGACAATAATCAATAATAATGATTTGTTAATGTTTATATAGGCTACTACAAGCACTTGTTTTATCACATAATAAGCCAGAATAGTTATATATGGTAATAAATGTTAATTAGCACTGCATTGTTCATATAGCCTACTTTATTTATTACCTGGAGATGACTTGAAAAACACAAATAAACCATATATTGTCGCAACCATATGTTTGTCTTTGTTTCTAAACGTTTCTGTTTTTCTGTGAAAACAACTGTTTTCATACAGCAATAGCTGGACGCTTTTTGTTCATATTAGTGATTTCCTGGTTCGACTCTCTGCGTGAGAGCGCCCATCGGCTACAAATATGATTGAAACACACACTGCATGAGTGTTTAGCGCTCCGTGATGTTCATCTCACCTTATTCTGGGTCCGAATAAAATATCAGATCATGTGCAGACTATCCTGACTCTTTGAGTTTTAAATCTATATTTATTCACACCAGCTCTTGAAAACCTCTATGCAAACACACTTGACCGAAAAAGTGCTGGGGACGAATTTACATGATATTAAAAGCTTGAATGAAATGTGTTCACATTCCACTTTTGGATTATTGGATATGTTTACAGCTTTGTGTTTGTTGTTTCCTTAAGTTCTTAGTTAAATCTAATTTAGTTCAACAAAGATTTAAATTCTGTCAATTTATTACCCTCATGTCATTCCTGTCAGCATAGGCACATGAGGCAGAGGTAAGTGAATTCAACACCAAGTTTATTTTTCACAATCCTAGTGCAAGGTGAATAGCAGGTGATATCAGGTGCAGATTCAGTGACGATCACTCCGTGAGCGGTGGGGTTCAGGTGAGTACGTTCGGAGACGAAAGGTCAATGCCACACAATTCTGGGTAACTAATGCTTGTCCTTTCCTTTGGTATGGGAGAAGATATGTTCAGCGAACTTGCCCGGCACATTCGAGACACCTGAGATCGAAGGGGAATCAAGGAATGAAGGTTTCTCAGGAATCCTGGAGACAGTAGCAAAGGGACACAGAGATTAGTTTTCAAAAGTACGTATACGTTACGTCGTGGAGCTCTTCGGATGAGAGGCAGGCTGAGGACGGAATCATGAGGTCTGTTCCTGTTGGAGGCTTGACGGTGAACTGAACTTGGGGTGAGTGTTTTATAGTGCCTTGATGAGATCGCTGATGGTGAACAGGTGAGGGTGATTAGTACTCAGGGGAACGTGAGCGTTGTGGATTGGCTGGGACCGGGCTTGCCAGGTCCCTGACACTACCCCCCCTCCAGGGTCCGCGCCAGCAGGCCTTGCTCTCCGACGTTGTGGGGGTCTGCCTCGGGGCAGCGGAGCGGGTCTCTCTGGATGCTGGGCATGGAACTCTGTAAGTAGATTGGGATCGAGGATATCTTGACAAGGTACCCAACACCTTTCCTCTGGTCCATAATCCTCCCAGTCCACTAGGTATTCTATTTGCCCACCACGACGTCAGGAGTCCAATATTTCTCTTGCGGTGTAGATGGGCTCGGTGTCAATAGGTGGTAATGGGGGGTTGTCGTCAGGGACCGGATCTGCAGAGGGAACAGATACAGGTAAGTGATGGGGTTTTAACAAAGAGACATGAAAGGTGGGGTGGATTCGGTACTGTCCGGGTAACTGGAGTCGGTAGGTAACTGGGTTGATCTGCCGTTCTACTGGGAATGGTCCGATGTATCTCGGGCTCAATTTTCGACATGGTTGTCGTAAGCGGATGTCTCGGGTCGAGAGCCATACCAGTTGCCCTGGCTGGTAGGTAGGAGCTTGTTGCCGGTGAATATTTGTAAAGTGTTGGTGGCGATTTACTGCTCGTTGAAGGTGGTGTGCCTGGTTCCAAACCCTCTCACTGTTCCGGAACCAGGCATTCACTGCTGGGACCTTGGAGGGCTCACCGGACCAGGGGAACAAGGGAGGTTCATAGCCTAGGATACATTGAAAGGGGGTTAGGTTGGTGGATGTCTGTCGTAGGGAGTTTTGGGCATATTCTGCCTAGACTAGGTAATGGTTCCAGAGGTTTTGGTTACGGTGGCAAAAGGTCCTGAGGAAGCGGCTGATGTCCTGGATCTTGCGTTCTGTTTGTCCGTTTGCCTGTGGGTGGTAGCCGGAAGTGAGGCTTACTGTGACATTGAGCAGAGCGAGGAAAGACTTCCAAACCCTGGAGATAAACTGGGGCCCTCTGTCCGAAACAATGTCTTCTGGAATGCCAAAATTACGAAATAAATGATTAAACAGAAGTTCTGCTGTCTCAAAGGCTGTGGGTAGGCCCTTCAGGGGAATCAGTCTACATGCTTTTGAGAATCTATCTATGGCTACAAGGTTGCAGGTATTACCATCAGAAGCTGGGAGGTCGGTGACGAAATCCACTCCAATGTGGGACCAGGGACGATGGGGAATCGGCAATGGGAGCAGTTTTCCGGTAGGTAAGTGTCGAGGTACTTTAGTCATGGCGCAAAGGGCACAGCCTTGGATAAATTCCTTGATATCCTCTTGCATTCGAGGCCACCAGTATTTCCGCTGAAGAGCGGTGAGTGTCTTGTTGACTCCGGGATGACCTGTTCCCACAGATGCATGCACAGAGGAGATGAGGGACGTACGATGATCTTCAGCGACGTAGATCTTACCCGCGGGACAAGTAGGTGGAACTGACTGGTGTCGTGATTGCTCTAGAAGCATTTCATCTAGATCCCATTGTATGGGATTGACAAAAAGCCGAGTAGGGATGATGGGTTCTGGCTCCTCCGGGACTTCTTCATCGGTGTGGAGGCGTGACAAGGTATAGGCTCTGGTGTTCTTGGATCCGGGGCGGTAAGATATTTTGAAGTGAAACCGGGTAAAGAACTGGGCCCACCGAGCCTGGCGAGGATTGAGTCTCTTTGCCTCCCTAAGGTATTGGAGGTTCTTGTGGTCTGTAAGCATGAGAAATGGTTGCCTGGCTCCCTCTAACCAGTGCCTCCATTCTCCCAGAGCAAGTTTCACTGCAAGGAGTTCTCGATTGCCCATATCATAATTTTTCTCGGCCGGGGATAATTTCCTTGAGAAGAAGGCACAGGGCATGGGTTTCGATGCGCTTTTGGAGTACTGGGAGAGGATGGCTCCTACGCCTGTGGTAGAGGTGTCTACTTCCACAATGAACTTTTTCTCGGGGTCTGGGTGCTGAAGCAAAGGGGCTTTGGTGAAGGCGGTCTTTAACGCCTGGAAGGCCTGTTCTGCTTCTGGGGTCCATTGGAGTGTCTTTGGTTTTCCTTTGAGGAGAGATGTAAGTGGTGTGGTTATCATACTGTAATGGTCGATGAAGCGGCGATAAAAGTTTGTGAAACCAAGGAACCTCTGAAGATCTTTGATGGACTTTGGAGTCGGCCAGGATGTAATGGCTTCGGTTTTCCTGTCATCCATCTTAACCCCTTTTTCACTGATGTGGTAGCCCAGGAATTCAATAGAGGTCTGGTGGAAGACGCATTTCTCTGCCTTTACAAACAGGGAGAATTTTCTTAGGCGATGGAGCACTTGGGAAACGTGATGCTGATGTTCACTCTCGTTGCGGGAGAAGATGAGTATATCATCTATGTAAACAAGGACAAACCGGTTCAGGAACTCTCTGAGGACTTAGTCCATGAAACTTTGGAACACTGAAGGGCCATTTACTAGACCATACGGCATTACTAAATACTCATAGTGCCCTGCAGGGGCGATGAAAGCCGTCTTCCACTCGTCTCCCTTCCGTATTCTGATTAAGTTATATGCGCTTCGTAGATCCAGTTTTGTGAAGATCCGAGCGTCACGGAGTTGTTCTAGGGAGGATGGTATTAAGGGAAGTGGGTAACTGAATTTTACCGTGATCTTGTTCAGGGCTCTATAGTCTATACAAGGTCGTAAGCCTCCATCCTTCTTTGGAACGAAGAAGAAACTACCGGCAGCCGGTGAGGTAGAAGGTCTAATGTAACCTTGTTTCAACGCCTCTTCGACGTATTCTCGCATGGCTTCTTGTTCCGAGATGGACAGGGAGTAAACTCTACCCTTGGGAATTGTCTCTCCAGGGACGAGATGTATGGTGCAGTCCCAGGGTCGATGTGGTGGTAACTTGGAGGCTGCAATGGGATCGAAGACGTCTGCGAAAGAGGTATAACAGGACGGGACATTGACAGACAAATTTTCTGTGGGGCTCTCAATAGACGTAGAATTCATCGACAGGGGAACAGGGGAATCATTAGTGGCTTGTGCGGGGAACCAGTGACTTATGGCTAGGCAGTTGCAACCCCAGTTTAGAATTTTTCCCGTAACCCAATCTATGGTA
Organism: Cyprinus carpio; assembly: GCF_018340385.1. Classification (NCBI taxonomy): domain Eukaryota; kingdom Metazoa; phylum Chordata; class Actinopteri; order Cypriniformes; family Cyprinidae; genus Cyprinus; species Cyprinus carpio. Next base: position 25,024,285 of record NC_056584.1, on the reverse strand, counting down.
GGTTGATGCTGAATGAGCCAAGGGCGGCCTAGAATCACATCTGCTTGACTATTAGCGAGAACAAACGGGGCAAAGGATTCAGTATGGGTATTGTCTACACAGAGGGTGATTGGTGCGATCTTGAAAGTCACATACCCCTTGTTGATCTTCGCTCCGGTTACTGCATGGATGGAGTACGGTTTTTCGGTTTGAATTCTCCGGAGATGGTGGGTCCTGACGAGTTATCCCGAAATGAAGTTGCCCGCCGATCCAGAGTCCACAATGGCGGTGGCTGCCACATTGATATCCCCAGACCTCAGAGTTACACATATGGTGAGTGGGGTTGATACAGAAAGGTTGGGAAGTACTGAACTCACCAATAACCGTGGGGGACGCGATGGACAGGTTCGCACGAAGTGTTCTCCACTGCCGCAGTAGAGACATAGCTTGAGGTCTCCTCGGCGATTTCGTTCTTCCGGGGACAATCGTTTGCCTTATATCTGCATTCTTTCAGGTTGCAGGATTTTCTCAGGTAGGTTCGGATGCGAAACAGGAGTTGGGGCGTGAGTTTCCTGGTAACAGGACTGGGATCTCAAGTGAACTCGGAGGGCTTGTTGCATGAATTTCTCTAATCCCAGATTATCATCGTAGATGGCGAGCTGTAATCGTAGAGCGGGATTTAATCCTCTTTGGTAGACCGTTAGAAGTGCTTTCTCGTTCCATCCGCTCGCCGCAGCCAGAGTTCGGAATTCTAGGGAGTATTCAGACACCATTCGGTTACCTTGTCGCAGGTGTAGTAATTGATCGCAGACCGAAGAGTCTCCCACAGGGCGTCCAAATACTTCTTTGAAGTGACTAAGGAAATTCTGCAAGGACGAGGTGACCGCAGTTTCCTGAAACCACAGTGCTTCAGCCCATCTCAACACAGCCCCGGATAGCTGCTGAATAATGAACAAGATCTTCGATCTTTCGGTAGGGTATTGGTTTGCATGTTGCTCAAGTGTGAGTGAATGTTGTAACAGGAACCCGTTGCAATCCTCTGCCCGGCTGGAGAAGGGCGCTGGTCGAGAGACTGAGTTTGCGATGTACACCAGTGTGGGAGCAGTGTTTGCGGAAGCCCCGTCTTCGGATTGTGCTGAATTCATGTCGGTTCTGGTCAAGCCTTCTGTCAGCATAGGCACATGAGGCAGAGGTAAGTGAATTCAAAACCAAGTTTATTATTCACAATACTAGTGCAAGGTGAATAGCAGGTGATATCAGGTGCAGATTCTGTGACGATCACTCCGTGAGCGGTGAGGTTTAGGTGAGTACGTTCGGAGACGAAAGGTCAATGCCACACAATTCTGGGTAACTAATGCTCGTCCTTTCCTTTGGTATGGGAGAAGATATGTTCAGCGAACTTGCCCGGCACATTCGAGACACCTGAGATCGAAGGGGAATCAAGGAACGAAGGTTTCTCAGGAATCCTGGAGACAGTAGCAAAGGGACACAGAGGTTAGTTTTCAAAAGTACATATACGTTACGTCGTGGAGCTCTTCAGATGAAAGGCAGGCTGAGGACGGAATCATGAGGTCTGTTCCTGTTGGAGGCTTGACGGTGAACTGAACTTGGGGTGAGTGTTTTATAGTGCCTTGATGAGATCGCTGATGGTGAACAGGTGAGGGTGATTAGTAATCAGGGGAACGTGTCAATTCCAAAAAAGGTCCCTGACAATTCCAAACATGTAAGTGGTTATTTTTTTCTCTCTATGGAATAAGCCCTAAATTAATAAATAATAAATAAAAGTAGTCAATATGCATTTGTGCTTAATTTCCAAATCTTCTGAAACTCATTTCATAGCTTTAAGACACAGACTGACTTTAAGTCGCTATTCACTGAAAATATAATGCCATTCAAACTGGCTCTCTGCAATTGGTTAAGACACATTTGAGAACCACTGGTATTTGCTGTCAATGACATCAAATCTGGTGTTGATAATAATGAAAACCATTAAGAACTGAGCATCAATAATAACTTAGCAGCAAACTGGCATATTTTAATGATTTCTAAAGGAACATGTTACTCTGAAGACTGTAGTAATGCAGAACACAGAAATAAATTACATTTTAAAATATTATAATAGAAAAGTTCTTTTAAACTGCAATATTTCACAATATTCCTGTTTTTGCTGTATTTTTTTGATCAAATAAATACATTATTTTCCACATACTGTACATTATTGTTTCTCCTCTATGCCCTACCTTTTTGAATCGCAGAAAGATTGTATCTAAAAGACGATGCTGTGTGACTATATTGGATCCGACAGTAATGTCGTAACACACAAGTGTGAGTAACTGTTTTTATTACATGGTCACTTTTGCTTTGTCTGTTATTACAGATTGTTTGATATGTACTGAGTATTTATGCGTTTTAACTGAAATCACAGCAGCGTCCATCTGTGAAGGATGTCTGTCAAACACACAACTGTTAGCCAATCATAGCAGTGGCCGTTTACTTCCGAGTCTACAATCTGCCACGTCTTTTCAAACAGAGCATTCAGATAAGGGGCCAGCTCAGATAGCCTATTACTTCTAAATTAGGTGATTTGATGTGAACATCTTGATAAAATTAAAAGTGGACCTCAAAGAACAGTACAAAATAATACAAAATGCAGTTCATGACCCCTTTAATAAAAGCAGATAAAGTGATCCCATGGCCTGTTCCAGACAGTACCTGGAACTGGGGACATTTCCTCTCATCAGCAAGAACACAAGAAATATTGTGGCAAAATGCATCTTGTCGAATACTGTCTGTATACAGTAAAACACTAACATAGACACATTCATACACCACATACAAGGCATAACATACCGTAAAAATGAATAGACAAAACTAGCATTTTAGAATTGGTTATGTCAGGCAAGAAAAGTGTTTTACAAGATGTTAGAACCCAAAATGGTAATATTTATTAAACTTATCAGCAGCTTTACTCATTAGTTTATTCACTTAGCTCAGGCACAGGTTGGATGTGTACAGTGTTAAGTTGGTTCAGTTATCATTTACATTTAGCAGACACTTTTATCCAAAGCCACTTACAGTGCATTCAGGGTATACATTTTTTTTTTTATCAGTATGTGTGTTTCTTGGGAATTGAACCCATGACCTTTTGCATTGCTAACGCAGTGCTCTACCACTGAGCCACAGGAACATTGTTAGTTCTCAAAGGGTGGCTCACCAATTTTATTCTGACAGGGTCAGTTCAATATTTGAGTTTAAGGAGATTTTTGTTTAGTTTTGTAAAGAAAAACCAGTTGTGAACCACTGTTTCTGACACATATTCTACAATCTTGAACGATTTCATAAACCAGAGGAATCTCAATAGGCATTTTATTCCTTAAATGAATAGTTCACCCAAAAATGAAAATTTGGTTTAATCTGACCAAGAGCTACCCACATAGACAGGGCCAGCATGTAAACTTAACCACAGTTCATTGTATTTTATTTTTTTGTGTGTTGTTTAGGGCCATTCTGAATGGGAATCAAATACAGCAGATGTTATAATAGACCGAAAAGCAAGTAATATGGTAAGAGTTTGCATGGACAAAAACACAAAACTTAGGAGGAATGTAAATTTGCTGTCATTTTGTTGTTCTAACTACCATTGTTCTTATAAAATTATGCATTACACGATTAAAAACTCATCAGGAACTGATTAAAAAGCAGAAAATCCCAAATGCTTCATCTGACAAAAGAGTAGCTTCATCTGAGAGTGATTAGAAAGATCCCACTTATAAACAAAACACATTCAATTTGGTACTCCAATTTCACCTCTTTTGCCTGTTCATACATACTGTGTCGCTCCTTTCCAAAGAAATTTCTCAGGAAGTTCCAGGCACACAAACTGAGATACTAATAGCTTACAGCTGTTAAACTCTTTTCCCTCTTTTCCAAAGAAATCACAAATTTATCGAGTTAGTAAGGTCCAGATGCCAATAAAGCTGACATTCTTGGACAACATGAGTTTTGCAGCTCCCAGTGGGACATATTCCCCCACATTTTGGATATATCCTTTTCAACTTATTGCTTTATTTAGTCTCCTCACAAAAGTTTATCACATAAAAATGTCCCATCATATTGGGAGGCTGTCAGCTGTCCTGCTGTCTAGTAAAATAAAGAAGGGCTTTGAAGGGACAGTATGTAATATTGACAGCTAGTGGTTAAAATGGGTACTGTAGTCGAAATTCAAGATAATGAGAGAGTTGTTTCTCCTGCCTCCTCTTCCTCAGACCCTCACATGTGTTGCTAGATTGGAAACATGTAACAGGAACTGACAATGAAAGGTGACGAGACTTACGACTGTAATTTGATTTAATTTGTCCGTGTTTTGATACATTTCTGGTCATAAAACCATTTAGGTGGATGCCGAAGCTTTTTAGGTCAGGTATAATTTGCAAAATCTCTGTCCCAGATTGTTTGCTGGCCTCCGTGGCTGCAGCACGCTGTGTTTCCCACCAACTGGCAACCAATACTCGTTGTAATACGTTTGAGTAAATTGGCAGCAGAGGAATCACACAAACCCCCCCAAAAACAACATATGTTTAAAATTACGGTCACTGAGAAGTTCTGAAGAAATTTCTCGGGAAGTCTCAGACTGCAAAATAAGACTGATTTCCTCGATCCACAAAGCTGAGATGCCTGCAGAACATGTGTTCTTCAGTCTTTTCTCTTTTCCAAAGAAGTTTCGAGTCAATATGTTCCAGATGCCAGAATTACATTTACTGCTCAGCTGCAGAACATGAATGGTGCAAGTTGATGGCTAGATCCAGTGCTGTTTTTTAATCTGTAATAAGGAGAGATCATCAGTGGATTAATGGGGCATTGGGTTATGTCAGTACACATGGATAGATACACGGAGAAGCGAGGAACCCATGCGCTCATCAGTCTGGCACACAGCAGACTTGATGCTATTTCACAATTATTTAAACAAAAAAAAAAAATGAAATACATCTAAAAATAAATAATTCTGATTACAATATTGTATAATACATTACAATTAATATATTATAGTTAGGAATGCATGATATTATCGGAACGTTTTCGGAATCGGCCAATAAAGGCTTAAAATGTAAACATCGGCCCAATATGAAAAATTATGCCAATATCCCTTGCTGATAACTCACATGTTCTCAGGGTGTGCTAGCGATAAGATCACATCAGCTATGTGGTCATTCTTGTAACAGAATTTTGCTTGTATGTGGTGTATGAATGTGTCTATGTTAGTGTTTTACTGTATACAGACAGTATTCGACAAGATGCATTTTATTTGGAAGAGCAGCTGGGATCTGAAGCCACAATGCTTCTTGTGTTCTTGCTGATGAGAGGAAATGTCCACAGTTCCAGGTACTGTCTGGAACAGGCCATGGGATCACTTTATCTGCTTTTATTAAAAGGGTCATGAACTGCATTTTTAATTATTTTGTACTGTTTTCTGAGGTCCAAAATTTTTTCATTTAATTTGAAAATGCAAACACAGTATTATGTTTCCGGACCATAGTCTGTATAAAAAACATGGACTTAGTGTCCGTGACGTTACCCGTAGGTTCCTGAAGAGCGTTTTTGAAGCTCAAAGTGGGCGGAGGCAGCCGTCATTTTTTTTTTCTGCTGTAAAGTTGGGAATTTTAACATGGGAAGTCTATGGAACTGACTCCCTTTTGGAGCCAGTCGATGTATTGCAGTTTTAGTCACTTCTAAATTACCTTTGTGCCAATTAAAATGAATGTAATTTTTCAAGAAACTTATGAAAATATAAGTTCAAACTGAACAAAGTCTCTTTGAAGCTGAAAAAAGCAAAATATTTAACTTTGTTTTTAATACACTGCATGTTTTACAACTGTTTTCTCCTCTTTCATTCGCTTATCTGTACTTACAAACGAGCTTCCAGAGTTTTCATTTACGCTTCTGAAGTTTTCGTTACGCTTCTGAAATTATCAGTTACGCTTCTGAAGTTATCACTTACGCTTCTGAGGTTTCCGTTCACCATTTTGGCACAATTCTCATGTGGATCGGGGCTAGCAGCAGTGTGTTCTCATTGACTACTGAGTTTTTGATTGACAACTTCTTGACCTGGAAGTGAAGGTGTCAGTGTTGCCAGTGTTAGCGGCTTCCTATTTCATTTTAATGATATATAAAGATTTTTTAATTATTATTTTATCAAGATTTATCTGCTGCTACACTACATTTATTGAGGTGATTTCTTAGGAATTGCACAGACGAATGATATCATCATCATTATCATCAATCATCGTCGTTATCAGGATATTCGCGGTAAATTGTCTTGATTTAGCACGAACGTTACAGGACCTAGTTATCTACATACAGTTACAGTCTTCAATTAGATCATATCTGCTTCAATTAGTTAATAATTCCCCCCGGCACACAGAGTAATGTACAGTACTGACTGTCACTGTAAAAACTAAAGGTGCCTCAGGTATCCTTTTGAGTACTCAAGGAACTTAAAAATTTATTTTAAGTGCCTCAAAGCTCTTTTTCTCATAATAGGGTTCCTAGAGGAACCATTATATTCTTTGCAGTTCATACAGGAACTCATGGGATCCTTGAAGCACTTTGTTTCCTGTTCTGGGATTCTGGAGTCAACCTTTCATTACACTGAGACCTCAAAGTGCTCTGGAGGTTCCTGGAGGAACTCCAATTGTTATTGTAAGATCTGTTAACATTAAAGTGGTTCCTGGAAGATCTTACTTGTAAAAGTCAGCATCTGGAAGAACCCAGAGATTCATGTGACAAAAATTAAATATGACTGATTATTATTATTATTATTATTTACTTTATCGGAATGTGATGGAACGTAATGACTTTTGTGACACTTGCCACATGAAAACAAAAAACTTTTGAATTGGCCGTCATAACATAAATAAATAAATAAATAAAAATAAATAATTTTGCTGAACAAGACTCAAAGGTCCGAGTCGGTAAAATGATCCGAACTTCCCATCACTAGTCAACAGTCACTAGCACAGGCAGTGGCAGCCTCCCCCGGGTCCTAATGCCCATTCATTGATGTCTTTTTATTTAACTAGGGGGCACTGCTGGCCTACTTGTAATAAAATGCAAGTAAAATTACTGGTGAGCGAATAACAGCAGATGCAGATCATGCATCGGTACTCTATTGCTATTCCTGCTGTTCCCGGATGTTCAATGCTGAATTTTCTGCCGAATTTGAACCACTGAATTTGTGGAAGCGAATTTGTAAAGTGAAATAAAATGGACAGATAATTGCCTGTAGAATATTATATATCGTATTTTTAAACAGATTGAACAGTTTGGAAGTGAACTCTGGAAGGTGAATAAGAATTATTGCATTTTTAATTATGAAAATGTGTGTGAAATGTTTTGAATTGAAATATTCACAGCTTAAATAAACAATTATGTTAAATTTCAGCCCCTAAAAATGCAAAAAAAATAAAAAATAAATAAATAAATAAATAAGCTACATTAAAGTGATTCTTACTCTTTGAATATGGATATTTTTCTTACAAAAACGCATCGATTCGCTACAGGAGGCCTTTGTTCACCCCCCTTTTTTATGGATAGGCGCTTTTTATTTAACCTCTTTTGGACTGATGCACTACAACACCCGCTGACTGCCATTAAACAGCTTGAAAGATCAAAGCCAATTTTTAATATAACTCCTTTCGTCTGAAAGAAGAAAGTCATATATACCTAGGATGACTTGAGGGTGAGTAATTTATGGGCTAATTTTCATTTTTGGGTGAACTAACCCTTTAACTTAATTTATTTTTTATTTTTGATTTATCTTTTAATTTTACTATAACATATAACACATCTATCAAATGTTCAAAAATAGTTTCATGTGGTTTTCTCAAACACACTGAGAACAACTAACTCCAATAACCTGAGTAATGTCTTTTATTGAACAGTATTTTCTTAACCTCTTATATTTAACACTGTGCAAATTAATATTTAAAAATACACATATACAGTGCCCTTCGCTAATATTGGTACCCTTGTTAAATAATCACAAAATTCTAACCCATCATTTAAGTAAAACAATTGAAAGTAGGGTGAATATCTCATTGTAAAATAAATGCTTTCTCTAGTTCCTGTTGGCCACAATTATTGGCACCCAATTATTGCAACGTTGTTTTCCAACAGCTCTGAGTTTTCTCCTATAATGCCTGAAGAGTTTGGAGAACACGTGATAAAAGATCAGAGACCATTTTCTTCATACAGAAACTCTCCAGAACATTCGGATTCACAGCTCTATCTTGGTGCTTCTTCTCTTCAGTTCAACCTACTCATTCTCTGTAGGGTTCAGGTCAGAGGATTGGGATGGCCATGGTAAAAGCTTCTTTTTGTGCTCAGTGACACATTTTGTGTTGATTTTGTTGTTTGTTTTGGATTATTGTCCTGATGGAAGATCAATAAGATTTCTAACAAAGGCAGTCAGGTTTAGATTATTTGTCTGTTGGTATTTGATTGAATCGATGTTTCCATGCATTTGAGCAAGATGTCTATGACCTCCGGCAGAAAAACAGGTCCACAACATTAAAGATCTAACAGTATATTTAACCGTGTGCATTGGCTACTTTTTATCCCTGTTTGTACTAAACACATCTGGTGCCAAAAAGCTCTTTTTTTATTTTCATCTGACCATAGGGGCTGCAAATTAGCCTATGACTAGAAGCCTATACAGTATGTGGAGCATTGGCTGAAGGAAATTGTAGCAATGTTATACTGCATTGTCCTTGTTAAATAAACTAATAAATAAATAAATAGAAGCAGTCCCGTTTGAAGATGCAGTCGTGTCTGACAACTGAATATGCTGGAGTTTGTTTTTGGATGAGCCGAGGATCATTTTTTGTGAAACTCTCCAGACCAACATGTGCTGATGTAGGGGCTGTTTGAATATTTTTTTTAGGTTTCTATTTCTTTTAGGACTCAACTAATCTCTACAATTCTCCAGCTGTGATCAATGGAGAGTCTTTGGCCACTCAAGCTCTCCTCCTCACCATGCATTAGGACAAAATAGACACATTTCCTCTTCCAGATGGATTTGTAACATCTTTAGTTGATTGGAACCTGTTTATTGTTGCACTGATGGTGGAAATGGGGATTTTCAGTGCTTTAACTCTTTTCTTACAGCCACTTTCTATTTTGTGATGCTCAACAAACTTGTTCTGCACATCAGAACTATATTTGTGTTCCTGATATTTATAATCCTGTGGAACAGGATATCATGGCTGGAAAATTTCATGCTCCTAATCACCCTGGTGTGCTAAAAAATATACATATGAATGCAAATATACTTTATAGATCTTTTACTCATAAACATTTCTGGGGGATGCCAATAATTGTGGCCAACATGCATTGGAGAAAATTTATTTCATCATGAGATTTTCTCCTTCTTTCAATTGTTTTATTTCAATGAAAGGTGAGAATTATTGTAAATTTTTTGAATAAAAGATCAATAATGCAGATTTATTTTCACAGCCGCCTTTGCTCATATTGCTCATATTTACCAAGGATGCCAATATTAAGGGAATATATATATATAATATATATATATATATATATATATATATTATTATATATATATATATATATATATATATATATATATATACAAATCACATACTCATACTTGTAGTCTGCCAGGCTCATTAACTATGGGGTTAGATCTCTGCCACAATTCTGCACATGAAAGATCATATTTTGAGTGCCCAAAAATTTGCACACACACAATCTGAGTTTTGTGGAGAAAATGTTCGTCTTGCAAAGAAAAAAGTATTTTGAGTGCACTAAAATCAATTTTGCAAAAGACATTTTTCAATTCCAGTGTTCATGAACACTTATATATATATATTATAAATGATTAAATACAAGATTAATAGTAGTTATTAAGATTAATGTCGTTTGGAACTGGTAAAATGTGCTTGGAAAAAATATGATCAGAATATCAACTTGCATAATAATTATGCATGCACTAGTGATGCGCGGGTCGACTCATAACCCGCGGACCCCACGGGTCGGGGCGGGTAAAGAAATTGGCACTTTATTTGCGGGGCAGGTTGGGGCGGGTCATTAAAAATAAAATAATAAAAAAATCCATGTATGTTGCGTGCAATTCCCTATAGCCTATATTAAATATTTGTAATATATATTTTTATGGTGTTATTTTATTGACAAATGTCGAGAGCGCATTATTGTAGCACGAAAGCACATTAATACAATGCGTGAGCGCACGGGTCGGGTCGGGTAAAGAAATTTTACTTTATTTGCGGGGCGGGCTGGGGCGGGCCAAATAATTTCAGAAAAGTGGGACCCGCGGGTTGGAAAAAAATACGACCGGCGCATCACTAGCATGCACTGTATTTTTCCTCTTCTGCTGTCAAGGCAATGCAAGGAATGTTGTGATTGGTTGTCATGGCAGCCATGGTTGTCATTGTAATGCTGGGTTGTATTGAGCAAGCGTGCCGTTTGCATTTAGAGAGCACTGAGGGCAGGCATCAGGTGAGCAAGCTAGTGAAATGTTGCACGCGCAAAAGACAAGGTCTGCACAAATCCCAAAACTTATTTTAAATGCAAAATTGATTTTAGTGCGCTCTAAATACTTTCTTCTTTGCGAGACAAACATTTTCTCCGCAAAACTCAGATCGCGCACGTGCAAAATGCACTTTTGCATGCTCAAAATATGATCTTTCGCATGCAGAATTGTGGCAGAGATCTATTCCCATAATTTACAAGCCTGACTTAAGTCTTGTCAATTTAAGCATTCAAAAGATTTTAAACAGTTCACATGGAACAGCGTACTGTTTTTGTTTTGTTTACACCCAAAATGCACACAGAGCCACATCTACAGTAGACAGTTCTCTTTTTCATGTCATGTTAACAGCTCGATTCTTTTTTCTTTTTTTTTCTTTTTCTGGTGGGCCAGAATGTTAATCTTAATCTTAAACAGAATGAACCAAAAAACTCCTTAGAGTTGAGCCCTGTCCTGTATATATAGAGAAACACTTTCAAGACCTGCCACTTTTGTCATATATAAATGTAAAAAAAAAAAAAAAAAAAACTGTTATAGTGAAAAATAAAAAATAAAATAAAGTTCAAACTCTGGGCCCACCAGGAATTTCCCTTGGCACACCCTATATCTCAAAGCTGGAGCTGGGCCTGATTTGATTACCACAATTTGAACAACTCACGATGAATAAATACTAACTAGCATAAAGCAAAGATTTAAAGGGACATAACACACACAGTTTTGGCCAATCTCATGCTAAACTTGAGTACCTATAGAGTAGTACTGAATCTTTCATTTCACCAAAGAGTCTTTAATTTTATCAGATTTATAAAAAAAAGATACAGTTCCCCTTCTAGGGAACTCAATGTTGCGCCCCCTAGGGGGCACATTGGGGAATTCAGCCTGCATGACCGGTGTCTGAAGCATGTGTGAAACATGACGGCTCATGACGTCATCGGTGGGATGCCCGGAAGTATAAAAGGGCACCTGCTGAATACGTCATCCTCTTTGCTTTTTTCAGGAGCCGTCTGTTTGAAGTGCGTGTGAGAGAACAAGGCAGGTGAGCGGTGTGAGAAGTGTGTGCCTCTGTTCCAGAGGTTTCTGGCACTTGAGGACGCGCACAATCTATCTGTCATCTGTTTTTGGTCGGGAGCTTGTGCATTCATTGCTCGAGGGTCAAAAAGTCACTGGGGACAAGCAACTGTATAGTTTCCCACATTCTTTAAAATAAATTTTAATGTTCAACAGAAGAAAGAAACTCATTCAGCTTTAAAAAAGCTTGAGAGTGAATAAATGATGACACAGTTTTGATTTTTGGGTGAACAATTCCTTTAACTTTAATGTTAATAAAATAAACACAAAGAGAAAAATAACTCACTGCTCTTGACTGAAGAACTTTAATACAGTTGCTAAAGTCAGCGGTAATAAAATAACATGAAATTTTCATCAACTTTTCACTTCATATCTTTTTGCACTTAATAGTATCGATAACAATATCGATAAGTACCGGTATCGATAAGCAATGTCGGTATCCATAAATTGTAAATGATACCCATCCCTAAACGCATATGAAGCAGGTTGATGGGCACACTCTCACTCTCACTCTCTTTGCTGTGTGCGTGCGCTCTTCCAGCAGAAGTGCCCATATAAGGAAATCCATCCTTAATAACGTCATACAGGGCCATACTTGAAAAAACTTTTCGAAATTTCTACAAACCCTGAAGAAGTGTATTTGGCACAGAAATACTCCGCCATACGTCCAAGTCATTTTTTGAAACTTTGGACGTTTAGCACGAGAATCCAACTCTTTAGCGGTGTAAATAACTCCTTACATGTTCCAAGTTTCTATCGCTATATATTATCAACAACTATATAACTAACTGAGAAGTTAGTTGAGAAGATAGCTGAGAAAATCATCAGGACTCCACTGTTCTCTCTGCAGGCCATTTACCATCGCAGAGTCCACAGAAGAGCTGCCTCCATCACTAAAGACCAGGGGCCAACCGAGGCCAAACGCAGATAGAATACTTACCCTGCCACACAGAGTTTCTGTTTAGGCTATAACACGTGTTTGCAGCGTTGAGCAATGCAGTACTGGAATTTGCGTGCTCATTATAACTCTCATTATAACACATGAATTGTAGACATTATGAAAGATTCATTATGCATATATTTATTGTGTTATAACAGAGATTTGTGAGATTGCGATGAACTGAGATGTCTTTTAGAGATTATAAATGCAGTGCTCTTTGCTGGCATTCTGCCAAACCATGCACGCAGCAGCAGATTGCTTTAGTTTAAAATAACAGTGTTCTGTGAACGTTAATGCTTTGATAACAAATATTTATCGGGAGCATGTATGCTGGGATTTCATAAATTTCATGAAGAAAAAAGTAACGTAACTAGTAATGTAACTAATTACTAATTACTTTTGAAATAAAGTAATGTGATTACTTTTAAAAGGAGTAATCAGTAATTTGATAACATTTTCAGAGTAACTTGCCCAACACTGTTAAAGACCCCATCCACCCCCAACACAGACTGTTCACACTCCTACCCTCATGAAGGAGGTATAGGAGTGTGAATTGCAGGACTTCCAGATTAAGGAACTCCTTATTCCCCTCAGCTATTAGACTCTTAAACAGGTAGCTAGCTAGTGGACTTATTTATCTCAGGGAACAGTAGGTCCAAACTGTTTCATCTCATTGGCACCTTTGTAATGTTATTGCTGTTATTACTACCACTCCATATCTGTTAATATTACTCATGTAGCCAGGGGCCTAAATTTCATCTTACAGTCAGTAGGGGGGACAATAAACATAAAATTTCTCAAGAGCAATTTTTGAAGGAGACACAAATAATAAGCTAAAATTGTACTTGTAGGGATAAGTATACACAGAGGAAAGCCTTACTACTTTTATTGTAGCAAGGAGACCGTGCCAAATTAGATAACTTCAAGCTGCGTTCGATCGTGTCCATTGTAAACATTACTATCCATCAGGCAGGTAATGTTATTATTGCTAAAATAGCGGACTCATCGAAAAATACATTGGCATCATCTGTATTAAAGAGAAAATTAGTACTTCATCTGATCTTTAAGTGAATAAAATATTCTTGACAGCCGAGTTCCACAACCAATGACTTTTTCTCACTCACCGGACTTGTGTGTAGGTGATGCAGGGTTGGCAGGTTTTCGCAAAAAAAACCCCCGCCCAATTGCTACTCAGAACTAGCCTCAAACTAGCCCAATCATGTATTGATGGGGGTTCCCTGGTAAAAATCACATTCCAGGAGCTAAATATCACGTTAGGGGCGCTTCAACCCACGACAACAGTGTTAAAGTAGCCCAGTTCTGCGGGAATACCATGGACTTGGCAACACTGAGGTGATGTAAAAGAGGAAAGCAGGCATTTGGACCAAAGCATTGTGAGGCAAGGGAGGGGGAGACTCAAAATGTTTCTAAACTTAAAACGCATTGTTGCCCCGTTTGAGTTTGTGTTGTTTTACTACTTACAAAGTTATTTAAAGTAGTTGCACATGGGTCCGTGTATCTTTTGGTCATTGGATTTTTTGTTTAATATTGAAAGTAGAAAAATGAGAAACGGCTCCTTTTTTCGTTTTTAATTTTTTTTGCAAAAAACGAAAAACAAGAATTCGGCTTAATTTGTAGTTTTTTCTTTCAGGGGTAGAAAAATGAATAAACAGCTTGAATATTCGATTTCTACACGTGGGTGGGAATTAAACGCCCCTTTCATGCTGATTGGATTCAGACAAAAAAAAAAAAAAAAAAAGAGATCAAACTGTCATCAATTCTTCTGCAGTTCCTCGCGGCAGAATACTAGTCCTCTGCTGCTGCTGGGGGGTCATTTCATAGCCTACCATATTTTCCAAACTGTAAAGTCACTTTTTATCATGATACATGCTGTGATTTATTCTAAAATGACTTAAATAATGCATTTAACGTCAAATAACCTTAATGTAGACTTTTAAAAATAGGCGCATCAAGCAGCCTACTAGCTGTGTATTGGTTCATGTTTTGCGCTAAAGCGGTGCATTCTGTTGTTTTTTCTTTATTTTTCAACAGGACGACGTTTTGTAGTCATTTTGAATGTACACAAATAAAAATATGCATTTTACCATATGACTATAAATGACAACTTATTAACTTTATTTTCCCCTCTTGAGGAACAAATCCAGGTGAACATCAACTAATTCTCAATATTAATTAAATAAACTGTTTAGAGATTGCTGCATATTTCTGTGCACTTCAATACTGGTCTGTGCTTGACAGTAGTCGCGTTTTTCTGTTTTATTTAACTAGGGTAACTAGTAAGATGTTGTTCTAAAGGCTTATTAGGTCTACCTTCTTTTTTCCGAAACCACACACACAAAAATGTCCTGCTCGCACTTACCCATTTAATGGCAGAGAACGGTGACTTTCACTTTTCATTCTTTAAGCGGATGCAAATCTGTCATAAAATAATATGCATCTCGTGGCGTATGCTATATTCAAAACGTTTTGAAGGTATACAGTAAGGTTGGTGAGAAACAAACCAAATGGCAATTAATTACATTTATGTAAATCTTGTGTTACATTCCTGTGTGCGAGTGCACAAGTGTCAGACTAAATCAGACTACAGTTACTTTTTTATAGATTACATATTATTCACACAATAGAAATAAATGATTCATCGTTTATTGATTCTCTCTAATTTTTTTTTTAAATGTTCCTTTCTAAAATAGTCTACCGCTTATATACACTCAGAAAGTCTTCCAGTTTGTGGACATTCACACAGTTATCAGTCATTTTTTCTGTGGTTGTATAGCGTTTGTATACACTGGTTTACAAAAATAATTTCAGGTTTAAGAAGTGTTTCAACATTGCATCAACTACTGATGAACGCATTATTTTTTATTTAAATGATCACTCAATAGGTTAACCCATGTATTATTATGTATTATTGAAAGGCTTTTGTCTTTCAAACTCATTAAAATGCACAAATTCTCATTATTTCTTATTTGCAGACATTCTCAAACTCTTTGTCCTCTGAACCTCTTTATATTTACTTTAAAGGGGTGGTCAATCAGCAATTCTGTAAAAGACAATATCTCCCTTGCGTTAAACTTTGAGCATCGTAACTTTGCAGATGTTTTTTATGCTCAAACAGCAAACATTACACACTAAAGTTAAAAAAAAAGTGAAATCATAATCAGTGATCCTTTAATTACCCTCTGACATAGATGAATGCACATATGGCACAAACAAATGAAGGTAAACATAAAATATTTCATCTTTTTTAGTAAGTGTATGATTTATTTTAATTTTACATTTTTATGATTTAATTTACTTTTCAGCCTTTCATTAACTCTACCCCCAAACCCTAACCTTTCCTTTTTGTATTAGTGTTTAAAATATTTATTTTGAAATATTAATATATTTAATACAATGGGTTTACAAAAATAATTTCTTACTTACACTTACTGGGGGACCAGGGTAGGATATAGCCTGCCCTGGCATGCCCAGCTGATGCAAAGCATAGAATTTATATCTTCACAGAAGAAAGCCCTAGGCTCTGCCACAGAACAGGTTGTGTCGAGCCATTCATTTGTCTGGTTGTTTGATGAGGAAAAAGATTAAATGTAGTTGCAATAAAAAAGATTAAGAATCTGTACAACTGCTGCTGCAGCAGAGGACTAGTATTCTGCCGCGCGGAACTGCAGAAGGACTGATGACAGCATGGTTTGATCTTTTTTTTTGTCTGACCAATCAGCAGAAAGGGGAGTTTAATTCCCGCCCACGTGTAGAAATCGAATATTCAAGCTGTTTATTCATTTTTTTTCTAACCCTGAACGAAAAAACTAAAAATTAAGCCGAATTCTTGTTTTTCGTTTTTTGCAAAAAATAAAAAAACGAAAAAGGAGCTGTTTTTCATTTTTCTACTTACAAAATTAAACAAAAAATCAAATTACCAAAAGATACACGGACCCACATGTTACTGCACTAATGTTTTTTTTTTTCACATAATACTGTACATTTGCATATATAGATATTCATAGTCTATATTTCTATTTATTTATAGTCTATATTCCTACTCCTGCAGCTTAGTTTTTATTATTGTTTATTACATTTGTATGTATAGTCATGTAGGTATGTGTGTATAGTTTGTGTATAGTTTTGCACTTGTCTGGGCTTTCATGGACAGCAAAGTAAGAATTTCATTACTTAGAGAAACTTGATTTCCTCACTGGGGATATGACAATGGCCCTGTCACAAATGGCACCCTAAACCCTCACGGTCTTCCTCTGAGTCCGCACTTTCGTGACGTAATGCCGCTTTGACTGTCGGGTAGAAGTCTGCTGTGGAGCTCGCCCCTGTGCGGGACTAGCAGAAGTGCGAATGGAGGGCACATATCAGCCACAAAGGGGGTGCTCGTGAACACCCTTTTGAATGCTAAAATGATGAATGGGACACCCCACGGTCTCATGGACTCAACGGACAAGCGTACGCAGCAGCCATTGTAAGTCTGCAAGACCAAAAGTGCACATGAAGTGTTCCATTTGGGACAGGGCGAATAAACGCTTTGAATCCTTTAACTAGCTTAAACTTCATTTGTGACTGCACTAATAGAGCAAGATAATTTGTTTTATTTGTTCTCTTTCGTGGACAAATACTTTCTTCATTATGAATGCATTTAAATTCCTTATATTCTTCAATCTCTTAACATTTAACTCAAGAGTTTTGATTCTCACTGGTTCTCTCGCGAGAAGTGAATCTCCCTTGCTCTGTTGCAAGGCTTGTGATTGCTTTGATGATGTCACACATTCATGCGCACATGCTCCACAAACTCAGGATCAAAGCCTGAGCTGACAATGAAAGTTGATGTTCAGCATACTAACAAAGCCAGAATGGAGTGGTTTGGTCTTATCAAACTAATCCTGTATCTCTGAATTTGTTCAACTACTATCATGGTAGAGGCCCCTGATTAGTTAAAATTATAAACACTCAAATTACAGATGATTGTCAGAGGGAATTAATAAATGCATTTATTTATAGATACGATTTATATTTTATCTTTATAGTGCATGTGTGCAGAGTTAACAGATTTGAGTAGTGTCTAGTCTTTTAAATGTGCATTCATTTATATTTTATAACTCAAAATATAAATTGCAAATTATGGTCACTGAAAAGACATATTCTGTCATGCGCATTGTTGTGAAGCCTTCTCTCTTTTCCAAGGACATTTCTCAGCAAGTTCCATACACCAAAATGAGACAAAGCCGAAATGCCTGCAGAACATGTGTTCATTCCACTCACAGCTTCCACTCATACAGTCTTCTCTCTTTTCCAAAGAAACTTCTCGAGTCAACATGTTCCAGATGCCAAAATGAGACTTTTATGCTCAATACCACAAGAGATGGGGGACACCTTCACCCACTTTTTTAAAAAAATTACCCCTTCAACGATGATTTATTTTTGACTTTTCACGAAAGTCATGTTTTGGATGCAAAAGCCTTGCCGGTTTATGCATCCAAATAATTTGAAACCTTGTTTTAATCAATTTTCACACAAGAAGATGCTAAAAGTGAAAGTGACGTGACATACAGCCAAGTATGGTGACCCATACTCAGAATTCGTGCTCTGCATTTAACCCATCCAAAATGCACACACACAGCAGTGAACACACACACACCGTGAACACACACCCGGAGCAGTGGGCAGCCATTTTTGCTGCGGCGCCCGGGGAGCAGTTGGGGGTTTGGTGTTTGGTGCTCAAGGGCACCTCAGTCGTGGTATTGTCAGCCCGAGACTCAAACCCACAACTTTAGGGTTAGGAGTCAAACTCTCTAACCACTAGGCCACGACTTCCCGAGACTTGAAAGTGCTTTCACAGTGCACAGCTGACCTATCGTAAGCCCCGCCCCCCTTAGTTACTGTTGCTCTCTCGGACAAACTATTTAAATACATCTAAATGCCACTTCAGATGAAGCTTCTGTGTTTCCTCTGCATTGCAAAGATGAATTTTGTTGACACTGATTTAATTTGCCTGGTAACAGGACAAATGTCTTATTATTCTAAATAACTGATTCCTTTAGTTAAAAACAACTGGTTTGAGATTTTTAGGCCTATCCCAGGGGTGTCAAACTCAGTTACTGGAGGGCCGCAGCCCTGCAGAGTTTAGTTCCAACCCTGCTACAACACACATACCATGTAGTTTTCAAATAAGCCTAAATGATTTTGGATCAGATGTGTTTAACCCTCATCCGTCCCTCGCAAACCTATAACAAAAGTGACCCCCAAAGGTAAAAAAAAAAATCACACTAATTTTATTTTTGGTCCAGAAAACTTATATTGGTCCATTTATATATATATATATATATATATATATATATATGTATATATATATATATATATATATATGTATTGTTTTTTGCCTCAGCGCATAGGACAGGGTTTTTTTAGCGGTTATAATAATAATAATGTTAAAAATAAATTTGTTAAGCATTTGGGCCTAGTCGGCAATGGCCCTGCCTGGTCCCGCAGAGGGGCCCGATTTCCGAATCAGTCAGTCAAAATTAAGGAATTAGTCAGTGAGTTTTAAGCACGTGATTAGGTAGTTTGCAACACAAGCTGATTTTAAGTAAAAGGTAGATGTTGGTGCAGGAAAAAATAAAAAGGGCTGCAGCGGAGGACAGTTAGTGCCACAGAGCTAGGAATAGTAATTTTGTTGTTGTTGTTGCTGGTCATTTTTTTGTTTTTGTTTGAGGTCACAAACAGATGGCCGGACATTCTCCTTCAGGATTTTTTGGTAAACAGCAGAATTCATGGTTCCATTTATCAAAGTAAGTCTTTCAGGTCCTGAAGCAGCAAAACAGCCCCAGACCATCACACTACCACCACCATATTTTACTGTTGGTATGATGTTCTTTTTCTTAAATGCGGTGTTACTTTTACGCCAGACGTAATGGGAGACACACCTTCCAAAAAGTTCAACTTTTGTCTCGTCAGTCCACAGAGTATTTTCCCAAAAGTCTTGGGGATCATAAAGATGTTTTCTGGCAAAACTAAGACAAACCTTTATGTTCTTTTTGCTCAGCAGCGTTTTTTGTCTTTCGGCCATGCAGACCATTTTTGCCCAGTCTCTTTCTTATGGTGGAGTCATGAACACTGACCTTAACTGAGGCAAGTGAGGCCTGCAGTTCTTTGGATGTTGTTGTGGGGTCTTTTGTGACCTCTTGGATGAGTCGTTGCTGTGCTCTTGGGGTAATTTTGGTCGGCCGGTCACTCCTGGGAAGGTTCTCCACTTATTTCATGTTTTCTCCATTTGTGGATAATGGCTCTCACTGTGGTTCGCTGGAGTCCCAAAGCTTTAGAAATGGCTTTATAACCTTTTTCAGACTGATAGGTCTCAATTACTTTCTTTCTCATTTGTTTCTGAGTTTCTTTGGATCTCAGCATGATGTCTAGCTTTTGAGGATCTTTTGGTCTACTTCACTTTGTCAGGCAGGTCCTATTTAAGAGATTTCTTGATTGTGAACAGGTGTGGCAGTAATCAGACCTGGGTGTGGCAAGAGAAATTGAACTCAGGTGTGATAAACCACAGTTTTAACAGGGGGGCGAACACTTCTTCACACAGGGCCATGTAGTTTTGGATTTTGTTTTCCCTTAATAATAAAAACCTTCATTTAAAAACTGCATGTTGTGTTCACTTGCGTTATCTTTGCCTAATATTTAAATTTGTTTGATGATCTGAAACATTAAAGTGAGACAAACATGCTAAAAAATTAAGAATTTAGGACTTTTTCACATCACTGTATTTTAAAATATCATTGCTTGGTGATAATTGGTTAACTTTAGTGTTAACGAGCCTGTTACTGAATTGCATGACTGAAATATCAGCAGATAAAGTGGGATTTAGGGTAAAAACTGATGTAGACTACTTGCAATATAGTCATCAAATACCAAATCAAAAACATCAAAAACCTATAGCAATAGCCATAGCACTATAGACATTTGTAGTGAACTTTACTTTGAATATGTAGTCATATATTAAAATAAAACATTGAGCACGCATACAGTACATAAGTTAACAGTATGCAATTAATCCTTAGGTAGAGTGGACTCCAGAGTCAAGTGTCATGGAGGTAGGAAGACACAATGAGAGAGATGAACCCTGATACAGATCCTGCCAGTTTCTTAATAATGTGACTCTAATTAACTATTAAGATAGGAGGAACCTGTGCCTGTGTCACACACACACACACACACACAGAGAGAGAGAGAGAGAGAGAGAGAGAGAGAGAGAGAGAGAGAGAGACAGATCTCACACACACACACACAAATGCACATGCAGCACATACTAGCAACGTAATTGTATATCAAAAAGGATTTACTGCTGCTACTATTTGTAGTTTTTGCTATATATTCTATTCCCTTTTTGCTATTATTACTTGTTTGTATTCATGTGTATTCCAGTGTTGAGAGCAATCAGTGAGAAAATATTTTTATGTTTATATATACTTTGTTCATTAACTAGGATGTTGCTGGAATCAGTACAGCCAGAGACCCCTGGTTTTCCAGTACCAGTGCTGTGAGAAAGGATGCTACGATAGGCCTAGCAGAGACAGGGAGAAGTGTGGTAGAGGTAGGAAAAACCCAACAGACAGACAGTGACAACAAAGAACAACATACTAAAGCGAATGACAGTAACAGCAGACAAATGGCATAAACAGACAGCACACAAACTCTACAACATCCTCAGATTCTTTTTCTTTTGTTTTTACTGTATGTGTTAATATGTTATAAACGTGTGCTCTTTAAAAAGTAGTAAGTTTGCCAGACACATACATTAAATGTTAAAATATTTGTTACATATATGGTACTGCTTATATTATTTCACCATCTGTGCACAAATGTAAGTAGTGAATGCGTGTGTCCGTGGGTGGGGCTGTGTCGGTGTGGTAATGTGAGCCGGTGAGGCTATAGTGCCAGGGCTGAATTTTTGTCCCAGTGCGCCCCTGTGTGCAGTGTGAACGCTCTGATCCGTTAACATGAGCGTGGAAAAAAAATGCTGTACCCAACAGAACTTGACATCTATTCTCATACTATTTAGAGATTTTAATGTCATATATATATTATTTAAAATGTCTTCTCTAATGGATTTATATGAAACCAAACTATTTAGCTCTGACACAGAGTCTGTACATATAATTACTCTATGTGGTCTAACATCTTCTATCCACTGTAATGCAATTATTATTGCAACTAATTCTACTGTATATAATGCTAAATTATTTGATAATCTTTTGAATATGCTTATTTCGAATTCTGGAATAAATATTCCTGTACCTGTCACCCAAGATTCTGGTACCTTTGATCCGTCTATAAATATCTGTAAATATGAAAAATAATTAGTTTGTATGTATTTCTCTATATATACTTCTATATACACTGCACAAAAAAAATTAAAGGAACACTTTTTAATCAGAGTATAGCATCAAGTAAATTAAACTTCTGGGATATTGATCTGGTCAGTTACGTAGCAGAGGGGGTTGTTAATTCATTTCAGCTGCTTTGGTCCACCCAGAACCCCTTCCTGGATTTATTTATATTCCAAACAGTCAAGTATTCTCTTAGTTTGATGTTCTTGTTTACTGCTTTCCAATCTACTCCAATATGCCAGAGATATTTAGTTTTTTCTTATATCTAGTGGTAATTCTTCTGTTGCTATCATTAAGGCATTCTTTGGAATATGTCGAAATGTTCCAGTACATACTTTTAAAGCTTTATCCTGTATTATATCCAAATTTTTAGGTTTGTTTTGGCTGCTGCTCTGTATATTATACAACCGTAATCAAAATAGGTCTTGGCATACCTCTATATTTATTAATCATTGTTTTATCTGGACCCCATCCACATCATAGCCCTCATCAAATTTATAACTTTTTTGCTTTTATTCTCTATCATATATATATATATATATATATATATATATATATATATATATGTGTGTGTGTTCTCCATGTGTATTTCCTATCAAACCATAATACTAACTATTTAAATTCTGACACTCTTTCTAATGGATTTCCATACAGGTACAGTTAGATCTTTTCAGGAATATTTTTCCTTGAGAAAAACATACAGTTTGATTTACTAACAGATAACTCAAAACCCCATGTTATGGACCATCTTTCCACCTCTGTTATTGCTTTTTGAAGAACTCCTGTTATATAATCTATATTTCTTCCCCATTTCCATAATGTACTATCGTCTGCATATAAAGCAGCTCCAATTCCTAAATCTATTCCATTAAAATGTTCTTAGTCATAATGTTAATAGAATTGGACTAATTACACAATCTGTTTCCACAATCTATTTTGTATGATTCTGACACTTCATTTCCCACTTTAACTTTAAATGATCTTTCAGTAAAAAACTGTTGTATCCACTTAAACATCCTTTTTTATCTCTTTTGTATCTCTTTTTTTGTGACTTGATTAATGCTTCTTTCCACACTGTATCAAGCTTTTTCAATATCGAAGTATACTGTTATCACATACTCTTTTAGGACAAACGCCTTTTCTATATCATTACTAAATTTTATTAATGCAACCATTGTTGATCTTCCCTTTCTAAAACCACACTGATATTGACTAATCATATTATGTTCAAGATAAAATGGTAATGTATATACGGGGAAGTCGTGGCCTAATGGTTAGAGAGTTTGACTCCTAACCCTAAGGTTGTGGGTTCGAGTCTCGGACGGCAATACCACGACTGAGGTGCCCTTGAGCAAGGCACTGAACCCCCAACTGCTCCCCGGGTGCCGCAGCATAAATGGCTGCCCACTGCTCCGGGGGTGTGTTCACGGTGTGTGTGTGTGTGTATGTTCACTGCTGTGTGTGTGCACTTTGGATGGGTTAAATGCAGAGCACGAATTCTGAGTATGGGTCACCATACTTGGCTGTATGTCACATTAGTACTATAATTTTTGCCATCAGTTTACCAAGATTGGATGTTTAAGCTATTGGTCTATAACTTTTAGGGTTTCATGATCTTTTCCAGGCTTTACTATTGGAAGTACTAGTGCACTTTCTAGTTTTTTTTTATTGTTTCTTGATTTTTTAATGTTTTTTTAAATAATTTAAGTAAGTTTTTAACGTGTTTCTATTGGAATATTTTTGAACATGATATAACATATTTAGTCTTCTCCCAGTGCTGTATTTTTTTTACATTCATTAATTGTTATATTTAGTTCATTTATGTCGAACTCAACATCTAGTGTGTTTTCCATTGGTTTCTTTGGTGTATTAATATCTGGATACTTCTCTAAAATTTCTTGTCTATTTTTTTATAATATTCCCCATCCATGTTCAAAGTGTATACTTCAGAAAATGTTTTAGCAGTTAAATTGGATTTATCCTTTTCTTTTATTTTTAAGTGACCAATACTCAGAATTCGTGCTCTGCATTTA
The DNA here is from genome assembly GCF_018340385.1 of Cyprinus carpio. Lineage (NCBI taxonomy): Eukaryota > Metazoa > Chordata > Actinopteri > Cypriniformes > Cyprinidae > Cyprinus > Cyprinus carpio. The sequence continues at coordinate 25,000,297 of NC_056584.1, read as the reverse complement.
ACCCATCCAAAGTGCACACACACAGCAGTGAACACATACACACCGTGAACACACACCTGGAGCAGTTGGCAGCCATTTATGCTGCGGCACCCGGGGAGCAGTTGGGGGTTCGTGCCTTGCTCAAGGGCACCTCAGTTGTGGTATTGCCGGCCCGAGACTCAAATCCACAACCTTAGGGTTAGGAGTCAAACTCTCTAACCACTAGGCCATGACTTCCCCAGTGTGTGATGACCTGGGGCTGTTTTGCTGCTTCAGGACCTGGAAGACTTGCTGTGATAAATGGAACCATGAATTCTGCTGTTTACCAAAAAATCCTGAAGGAGAATGTCCGGCCATCTGTTCGTGACCTCAAGCTGAAGCGAATTTGCGTTCTGCAACAGGACAATGATCCAAAACACACCAGCAAGTCCACCTCTGAATGGCTGAAGAAAAGCAAAATGAAGACTTTGGAGTGGCCTAGTCAAAGTCCTGACCTGAATCCTATTGAGATGCTGTGGCATGACCTTAAAAAGGTTGTTCATGCTCGAAAACCCTCCAATGTGGCTGAATTACAACATTTCTGCATAGATGAGTGAACCCATATTCCTCCACAGTGATGTAACAGAGTCACTGCAAGTTATCGCAAACGCTTGATTGCAGTTGTTGCTGCTAAGGGTGGCCCAACCAGTTATTAGGTTTAGGGGGCAAACACTTCTTCACACAGGGCCATGTAGTTTTGGATTTTGTTTTCCCTTAATAATAAAAACCTTCATTTAAAATGGTGAATGTTGTGTTCACTTGTGTTATCTTTTACTAATATTTAAATTTGTTTGATGATCTGAAACATTAAAGTGTGACAAACATGCAAAAAAATAAGAAATCATGAAGGGGGCCAACAATTTTTCACACCACTGTATATAGAAATACATAGTTTATATTTCTATATTTTCATAGTCTATATTCTTACTCCTATGTTTATTACATTTGTATGTATAGTCGTGTATGTATGTGTGTATAGTTTGTGTATGTGAGTATAGTTTTGTACTTATCTGGGCTTTCATTGTGGACAGCAAAGTAAGAATTTCATTGCTCAGGGAAATGCAGTTAATGCATTTAAATTCCTTATTTTCTTCAATCTCTTAACATTTAACTAAAGAGTTTTGTATCTCGCTGGTTCGCTTATGAGAAGTGAATCTCCCTTGCTCTGCTGCAGACTTGTGATTGCCTTGATGTCACACATTCATGTGCACACTCCACAAACCCAGGATCAAAGCCAGAGCTGACAAAAAAATGATGTTCAGCATACTAACAAAGCCAGAATGGAGTGGTTTGGTTTTGTCAACTTCAAGCTAATCCTGTATCTCTGAAGTTGTTCAACTACTATCATGGCATTTATTTATAGATATGATTTATATTTTATCTTTATAGCACACGTGTGCAGTTTTAACAGATTTGAGTAGTGTCTAGTCTTTTAAAAGTGCATTAATTTATATTTTATAACTCAAAATATAAATGGCACTTTAAACAGTTATTTAAAATTATGGTCACTGAAAAGACATATCTGTCATAGATAGTATTGTGAAGCCTTCTCTCTTTTCCAAGGAAATTTCTCTGCAAGTTCCATACACTATGAGACTTTATTCCTCATTACAACAAAGGCGAAATGCCTGCAGAACATGTGTTTATTCCACTCACAGCTAGCAGTCTTCATACACTCTTCTCTCTTCCAAAGAAATTTCTTGAGTCAAGATGTTCCAGATGCCAAAATTAGACTTTTATGCTCAATACCACAAGAGATGGGGGACATGTTTCCACACACTTTATGATAAATTCCCTCTTCAACTTAATGGATTATTTTTGAGTAAGTTTATCGCACCCGTGTGTTTTTAAGCCTTGCCAGTTTATGCATCCAAATAATGTAAAACATTTTTTTTAATAATTTTTCACGTAAGAAGATGCTAAAGAAAAATCAATTAGTTTTCTGTCTATCCACAAAGAGGGCAGCGTCCACAGCACACAACTGACCTATCGGTAAGCCCCGCCCCCCTTAATTACTGTTGCTCTCTCAGACAAACAAATGGAGCTGCTCACTGTGTCACAATGACAGCTGTCAGTGTGAAAACCTTATCCCACGATGTTTTTGCACAATTTAGGACACAGAAGGGCCACCATTCAACTGGGAATTAAATATCCCATGGAGGGATAAAAGATTTTAAAATAAATATGGTGGGTAACTCGAAGCGAGGGTTTAAAGATAACAATGTAAGCGGGAAAAGTCTCATATTACGGTCGTCACGATCACGGATGACAACATCCCGGATCAACACTGTTCATGTACCGCAGGGTTTGATTAAATTAATGTACATTTAACTAGTTCAATATGGAGAGGCACTGAAATGTAGACCTTAGTTTATATGTTTTTCACTTGGACTGTACAGGATGTGAGAACAGTCCACTATTTAGGTTTGTAAAAATACTGACTCACTAACTTTAATGTTAGCTGGTTTTAGCCAGAGATACTTTGGTGAAATGCAAGATTACATTAATGTTCTGCTTGAGCAGACAAAAAATTTAACTTAATGAGAGTATGACAACCAGAAAATTTGGGTTTAGGAAATGTAATTTAGGAAATGAAACCTGGTTTCAGTGTTACAAGTACCACAGGCACATCTTTTTTTCCATTTTAGTAGCGTAAACACCATCAAACTGATGAAAGCTTTGGATCTTCCAATGTTTCTCTATGACGCTGAAACCTAAAGATGTCAGAGTTCCGCTTCCCATGCAACTGACACTCGACTGCCATTGGCTCATCTGCGTTCGAGGGGAGGGGCTTACCGCTAGGTCAATTAAGTCAAAAGCTGTGTCCCAAATGACGCACTATACACTATGCACTCATACACTATGTACTTATGTAGTGTATTATTATGTAGTGTATTAAGTATATAAGGTTATTTAGTCATTTATAATCAAAGTCTGATAGCCCCTCCCCCTTCCTTATGTAATTAACGCTGCGACAGTTGAGTGCATGAAGTGTCCAACACTCCACACTTTGTTCTTTCGATTATTTAAAGGTCCCCAGAAGTGCCTTGAAACACACAGCATTATTCTATGTGGTGACATAATTTCAACTGAAACAGGAAGATAGGGTGGGACATATCTAGCAGCCTCGCCCCCTTTTTAAAATAGCCAATAGCGTTTTGTTTATATCTGCTCGGGCCAGAGCTGTTGAGCTCAATAAAGCCGCATTTGACAGCCACAGTCTAGTAGATTACCCCCAGATTAAATAGGAAACTCTTAATAAAACAAAATAGTGGTCATAATCATGCTGAGGCTGTGTAGTTGTAAAAGTTTTTAATATATGGTGACTCACACATATGAGCCACTCCTTGCGATCGCGTCTCTGGACCGGAGCCAAAGTCCGGATCAGACTGTGTGCGCTGCCGCGGTTCGCGTGAAACAACATGAAACTAGATCTCATTTGCACCAATCGAAAGTTTATTTACTCTGTCTGTATCATTCCCTATCGCCTACATTGTGGAGTGGGGGCGTTTAGCTGTGTAGAGCCGGGTATGACAGCCACAGTCTAATAGATCTCAGCCGGCGCTTCAGCATCTATTTATAGTGTAGGGGGCGGGGGCTTCGGATTCTAGAGAGCATTTGATTGGTCAGAAGATTTGATGAGAAGATGAAGTACGAAGTGACGTCAAAAGAATCGTTGAGCCATTTTGGTGGAAGTGACGAACTGCAAGCTTTGTTTGCTTATATCTTCTAAATGCAAATTTTTTTTTTACTGTTTTGGAGCACACTGCCTTATAGATAACCTTAAGACTAACATATTGATACTAAACAAGAAACTTTCATTTTGATTTCATGGGTACTTTTAGTGCATCATCCAGGTTTTTAAAGTGCACTTTTTCTTTTTGGAGTTTTCAGTTTGAACGCACTACTCACACTATTTATACTACAAAACATCATAGAATAGTGCATAAGTACGTGATTTGGGATGCACCTTCTCTTTAAGGCTTTTAGACAAGTCATGTCACTCGGCGGCCATCTTTGAAATGCCTCTCGGGCATGCAAGTGCAGCTTCTATCTCTTTGTATAGGGAAACAAAATTCTCCAAAACTGTTCACTAAGCTTACGATTAAATTTCATATTTGAAACCAACAAATAAATCTGACAACTGTGTCATAAATGTTGTTTCTTTTGCTCAAATAAATTATAAAAATCGTATTTTTCAGGCTAGATCAGCCAGTGCGCATGCGCAGTCCTGAGCGTATGTCTCAAAACACTGACTGTTTCGATAGCAACCAGGACTTTTGACGGCAGCTGCAGTGATGCGCTGACTTTACTGATTTGCTATTGGCTCTTTCATTCAGAAGGAGGGGCTTCCAGCGATCGTGCGGCCATATTGAGCATTTCAATTTTCCCCCCTCAAAACTATACGAGTTACATGTCTTGGGTTTTCTATAGTCTTTGATTAGGCCGATTCGGACGGTAATTGTTTCTCATATGGACGTCTGTAAAAATGAATGTACACATCATCCCAGTGATAAAACTCATAGATTCGGATGGCGATTTATTCACAGTAGAGGACGGAGTTCTGTTATCCTACGAACCTGGGAAAGCGCTGCTAACGTGGCCAGTCACATGATTGTCTGCTGTAAATAAAATCTTATTATTGTGTAAAATGTATTTAAAAATACTTATGTAAATGTATTCTTATTATTCCAAGCATATTTTATAATATATACATTTTAAAATATCCTATTTATTATTTTATCACTTAAATCTCCTGTTAAACAATAGGAAAATAGACGCGCTATAGTTGTATACAATTATAAGCAATCTATTTATAATAATACACATTTTAAAATTGTATTGCTGTTGCTGCCATAATAAAGACTCATTTCGAATGTTTACGTGCTTTTCTTCTCTTTCTGCTCCCAGACGCTGTGGTGGAGCAGTTGTAAAGTATTGTTCTTTTAAATACTTTCCAGCATTTCAGAAATAAATATGTATGCAAATTACACCGAAGTACAATGTTAACTTACGGTTTTCGGGAGTGCTCAAAAAGGGTTTAAACACTGACTTTTGAATCGATTTCTTCTCATAAACTCAGAGATGTGGATTCAGATGGCAATTAAATTACCACATGACCTTGGTGTTTGTCAAAAACAGTTGGTGATTTGGCCGGGGATTTTTACGGGGGTGGTACGGCATTAAAATCACCAACTACCTCCTGTAAATGGTGAAAAAAACCCTGAGAAACAATTACCGTCCCGATAGGGCTTTACTTAACCTTTTGAGTCAATCGCAGACCGACAAATACACACAAAATTCACAAAAGTCAAATTCCCATTTTAGCAAGAATCCTCTTAACAGTTGAGAGAAAATCTGATGTGTGTCAGACATTAGACCAATGCATTTGGTCTTAAAGTGACAGCAGCTTAATATACCAGCCGCTGCCTGTTTTGTTATATTAATTAAATAACAAAAGAAAAATACTCTGCTCAAATCTGCTCTTGACTGAATAACTTATTTTGCTTTAATGCGGATTAATCTATATTAAATGTATATGTTTTAGTATTTCATATCTGAGTGCTGCGTTAGACCTGCCTGACAAAAGGCAAGCACCATGTTATTTGTACCTGTTTGTTCCACTGTATTTATTTGTGCTATTGCTTGTAATTTGTTCTTATTTTATTACTGTTCACTTGCTAGCAACTTATTAAAATACAAGGTTACATGGGTAAAAAAACAAAAAAACAACATACAATAAGTTTGTTATATATCAAATAATTGACACATTTGAAACATTTAGCAGTAAATAATGTAAATGTATAAAGTTTATAAAACTGCTTTAAATGTAACAAATCAAATCAACAAATCAACAATCAAAAGGACACAACATACATTACAGACTCTTTCTTAGAGTAACAAAAACGTTCAACATTATTTTCCTGCTCACAAAATATTAAATATTTTAATCGGTATATGCCTCTATATGCATTTAATGCTAAAAAAAAGAAGCACCTGTAATTAGTTTACAAAATAGCTAAAGAAACACTGCAACATTTGCCCTCGACAAAGTGAGTCAAGTACTACCATGCAACAATGTACAATGAAAAAACAAATAAAATAAAAAAACACCACACACTGTGAAATCAAAATAGACACACAAAAATGGATCAGATTCTCAGTGAGCAACTAACTAGCAGCATGAATCAATGATCCCCACCTTTATGCCGACAGAGAGAAAAGCTAAGCAGCGACAACAAATATATAGAACAATGAAAGTAAAAAATAATAAATCAGAGCACTGGGCTCCTGTGGAAAATGTCTGGCACTTTAGTAAAGCATCGATGGAAAAGATGGTTTCTTTTTTGCCACTCGTCAAGGGAGACTAACAGACATCTGGAATGGGATTGAAGGTAATTCCTTCAAACACAAGGAGAAGAGAAAAAAAGCACACAACGCGATGACTAAAGGAAGATTGTAGAACTAGGAAATCACAGGTTCGAACTATATATTCCATTAAAAGTATAACAGCAAAAAAAAAAAAAAGTACACACACACACACACACACACACACACACACACATACATACATATATACACACACATATATACACACACACACACACACACACAGACACAGTAATGTGAAAAAGTTAGGACACCCTATTGAATTCTATGGTTTTCTGTATCAGGGCATCATAAAAAAAAATATCTGGTCCTTGGCCGGTCTTAAATTTAGGAAAATAAAACCTCAGATGAACCACCACGACATATTGCACCGTCATTGTCTATTTAACAAAAATAAAGCCAAGATGGAACAGCCATGTGTGACAAAGTTAAGACACCCTTACTGGTTAGAGAGTTTGACTCCTAACCCTAAGGTTGTGGGTTCGAGTCTCAGGCCGGCAATACCACGACTGAGGTGCCCTTGAGCAAGGCACGAACCCCCAACTGCTCCCCGGGCGCCGCAGCATAAATAGCTGCCCACTGCTCCGGGTGTGTGTTCACGGTGTGTGTGTCCACTGCTGTGTGTGTGCACTTTGGATGGGTTAAATGCAGAGCACCAATTCTGAGTATGGGTCACCATACTTGGCTGTACTGTATATCACGTCACTTCACTTCAGTGTTAGCATTATTAATTAAGAGAGTAAGTAACAGTCAGGCACTGCTAATCAAATACCTTTGATTAACTGATCATCAGCAAGTGTGAGTCAGTGGCGCCTACAGATGTACGGCTGTACGCACTGTGCGTATCATGAGTGCTCAGACTGACCTGAGATTTGCCCCGCAAACATTTCAGCAGTAATTATAGGCCTGTGTGTCCCATGTTTCTGTCGACTGAACCAGCCATGCCATTAATTATAACTAAATAAAACTAAAGAGATGACTATTGATTATAGATTGAGGGGGAAATCAATTGATGATAAGCAAATAAGTATTAATGGAGCGGGTATCCAGAGTTTTGAACAGTACAAGTATTTGGGTACTGTATTAGATTGTAAATTGACGTTTTCCGCAAATACTAATGCTTTGTGTAAGAAGGGGCAGAAAAGATTGTATTGCTTAAGGAAATTGAGGTCATTTAATGTGGAGAAACATTGATGTGCATGTTTTACAGATCCTATATTGAGTCGTTTTTATCCTTTTCATTGTTGTGCTGGTTCAACTCTCTGAATGTGAAAATAAAAACCGTATTGAGAGGATGGTAAATCAGGGAAACAAAAAATAACAGGGAGGAAGCAGATGACTATGGCTCAGTTATACCATAGACAGGTGTTGGGTAAAGCCGAGAACATTTTGTTAGATGATTCTCACCCCTTGTATTCTGAGTTCCATCTTCTCCCGTCTGGTAGCCGGTATAGAACTCCGCTTAGTAAAACTAATCGGTTTAAAAATTCATTTGTCCCCTCAGCTGTAAAGTTTTTAAATTCTAGGTAAAATTTTTTCGTGTATGTGTGTGTGACATTGTTTTATGTGTATGCTTGTTTGCTGCAACCAAATTGCCTTCGGCAAATGAATAAAGATGAACTGAACTGAACTGAATTATGAATTTATAAAAATCATGCTATACGCACATATCAGACAAATTCACATATCCATCTCCTCATTTAATGTGCCTTTAGAGAGAAATGCACAGATCACACAGTGAAAGTTTCTATTTTCATTTTGAATAATTTCATTTTAAAGTAGTAATTTACAGCTTTTTATATATTTTTATCACGTCTGTTACTCAGTTCTCTGAGTTTAGCACTCCTGCTCAAGACCGAGACGGCAGAAAGCATTTGTTTTCTTTACTTTATAAAAGCACAACGTTTGTTGATATTGTAAGTGCACACAAATAAAACGGGACTCTTTACAGTTTAGGATGATGTATTACTCTTAGCTTTACGAGCAAAATGACTGCATATTTAAAGTTGCTTCCACTGTTAGACGTGATCGCGCTGGTGCCTCCATGTCCTACAAAGCGTGCTTCAGCTTCCACTCTCCGCACAAATGTTTGGATATGCATCTAACAGTGCAAATTTATCTAGGTTAAATATTTAAACTAACATTGTGATATGCTTGAACTGTTTTATATATAGATTTTATTTTAGGCAAATCATGATGATATGAGAAGGCTAAACTGATCAAATATATAGGCTATGATCAATTCACTGTCTGCTGCTGGCAGCTTGGTCGTTTATTTAAAGTCCCTTTGGTCAAATATTTTATCTCTTAAAACTTATTTTATCATCAAAATTACATACGAATATGAATATGCAAATTAGCCCCACCTCCACTCAGTCACACCAGCCAGCGCCTCCTGATCCACTGAACTGTAGCAGACGCAAAACAATGGCATGCACAGATAATGACAGATAAAACTATGTTTTTACTAGCAGATAACTACAGTAAATACTGTAGCATTCGTTAAAGTTACGAACTTGACGTTGTGTCCTAAAATGCTTTTAAGACGCGAAGGCAGCCGTTTGTGATTCTTAATTCGCGCCCATGAGCATTGTGAAGTACAGATGCCAATGCAGAAGAGGTGGGTCTGACTTCAGGCTATTTTGCATGCTAGCGATAGGAATCTATTCCTTGATGTGATTGATTATTGGATTGTGACGTAGCAAACCGAGGGCTGTTTCAAACCGCATTTCTGGGACTGCCATTCGGAAATTACAGTTTTAAGGAGAAAATACTCAGCAATGGTGTTGATTAATGGATAGGCATGTGGTTTGTCTAAAAGCATATTAAAAACACCACAGACAAAAAAAAAACTTTTCACTACAGGGGGACTTTAAAAAACAACAACTTACATTTAAGAGCCCAAAATGCTCCAAACGTTTTTTTAATTGATAGGCATCTACTTTATTTTTTATTAATAATAAATAATTGTTTATTTATATATATTTATATATAATTGTGTATATATATATATATATATATACACACACACAGTACATACTATTTTTAATGTTTTTGAAAGAAGTTTCTTCTGCTCATCAAGCCTGCATTTATTTGATCAACAATACAGAAAAAAATGTCATATTGTGATACATTATTACAATTTAAAATAATTGTTTTTAAATTTATTATACGTTAAATTATCATTTATTTCTGTAATGAAAAGCTGAATTTTTAGGATCATTATCACATGATCCTTTAGAAATCATTCTAATATGATGATTCATTATCAAAGTTGGAAACGGTTCTGCTGCTTAATATTTTTTCAGAACATGTGATACTTTTTTAGGATACTTTGATGAAAAAAAAAGAAGCTATGTTTTTAAAATATAAATATTTTATAATAACAATATACACTACTGGTCAGTAATTTGGGGTCAGTAATTTTTTTTCTTTCTTTTTTTAATAAAATAAATACTTTTATTCAGGAAGGATGTGTTAAATTGATAAAAAGTGATAGTAAAGAAAATATATTATTAGAATATATATTATTAGATTTTTTTTTTATTTTGAATAAATGCAGTTCTTTTTAAACCTTTTATTCATAAATATATTAGACAGCAGAACTGTTTCCAACACTCGTAATAAATCAGAATATTAGAATGATTTCTAAATGATCATGTGATAGACTGGATGTTACATGTGACACTGAAGGCTGGATTAATGAAGCTGAAAATTCAGGTTTGCATCACATGAATAAATTATTTTTTTAAAGTATATTTCAAATATATAACTATTATTTAGTTGTAATAATATTTCACAATATTACTGTTTTTTCTGTATTTTTGATCAAATAAATGCAGGCTTGATGAGCAGAAGAGACTTCTTTCAAAAACATTAAAAATAGTAATGTTTCCAAACTTTTGACCTGTACTGTATATCACATATCACTTTTTCATTACATACGAAACTGATCTATTTTAATAGATGGAACATAAGTAGGCCTACGTTTTTTGGGGGCTTATATTTGAGGCCCGTGCAGGGCTCTAATCCACTTCATCCAATGCTATTTTCATCCAACACTTCATAAACCCACCCCCGCAAATCCTGCAGGCGCCCCTGGTGAGAGCGGCTCTATAAGCTAAAGTTTTTTCAGTCTGCTGGTCTGGAGCCTTCAGGTGTGTGTTAACAATGCCAAAGTGGAAAGACAATCTGGGAAAGAGTAATATGGCCATTTCCAAAGAATTTGAAGTCCATCATTCTACAGTGAGGAAGTTTATTCACAAGCGGAAGACATTCAGAACAGACACCAATCCTCCCAGAAGTGGACATCCCAGGAAATTCACCCCAAGAACAGACCGTGTAATGCTCGGAGGAGTGGATGGCAGAACAAAGCAAGTACTACTCATAATATTCTGGAGTCATTTAACATTAAATGACAGTTAAATTAGAAAAATATGGGACAAGTATTTGGAAGGCTTGCCAGAAGAAAGCCTCTTATCTCTAAAGAAACATGGCAGCACGGTTTAGGTTTGCAAAGTTGCATCTGAACAAACCATAAGACTTCTAGAAAAATGTCCTTTGAACACATGAGAACAAAGTGGAGATGTTTAGCCATAATGCACAGTGCCATGGTTGATGTGTTTTGATGTTTTGAGATAATGCACAGTACTTTTTTCCAAGTAACTAGTAAAGTAACGCATTACTTTTTAATTTACAAGATCTGCTTACCAAAAAAGTACGCCAGTTACTTTGTATTCCCATTTTTGACTGACTGCAAGCCTCCTATCTATTGGGAGAAATCGGAAGTATGGAGGCGTTGTGTGCGCTGTGTGAACATGATGTTACTGTAGTTCTAGAATAAATGTGAATGTGCATTAATTCGGCCCACTCACAAAAAAAAACAAAAACAAAACAGATTTTAGTATTCATCAAATTAATCAAAACAGTGAAAATGCAACTCAGAACATGACCGCAAACTGCAATAACTAAATATATTAAATAACACCTCCCATTTTATTAACAAGTGTCTTTGCTGCTGACCTTTTAATGTCCGTTCAACCATACTATAATCAAAAATGCTTTAGATAAACTACATTGTGCTTCATTGTTTTGTTTTTTTTTTATTGCTGAAGAGTGTTGCACCTTCTTCTCCTGTGTTCTACTGTACAGATTACTTTTCCTTCAGCCTGAGGTTTATTCATTACACAGATTTTGGTGTGAAAGGGCTTTTTACATTTGCTATAAATAGAATTTACAATCAATCAATCCAATTTAAAAATAACGTGAAAGTGCAAAAGTAATGTTAACACATTACTTTCAAAAGTAACTAAGTAACGTATTTAGTTACTTTTTTAGGGAGTAACGCAATATTGTAAGGCATTACTTTTAAAAGTAACTTTCCCCAACACTGTTGGTAAATACCTAAAGAGCATATCTGCAGAAACACCTCATACCAAAAGTCACACATGCTGGTGTTCTGGAACTTGCCTTGTAGCCACAGGAACTGGGCACCTCACAATCATTGAATTGACCATGAACTCCTCTGTATACCAAAGTATTCCAGAGTCAATTTTGAGGCCATACGTCCGACAGCTAAAGTTGGGTCATGCAACAGGACAATGATCCCAAGCACACCCAAAAAACAAACAAACAAACAAAAAAAAAAAATCTACAACAGAATGGCTGAAAATAAAATAAAAGGGTTGCAGCAGTCCATTCAAAGTCCAGACCTTATCCTGACTGAAATGCTGTGGAGAGAGCTGGACATAAAACAAATGCCCAAAAACCTCAATAAACCTGAGCAACGTTGTAAAGAAGAGTGAGCCAAAATTCCTCCAGAACGATGTGAGAGACTGATAAAGTCATACAGAAAATGATTACTTCAAGTTATTGCTGCTAAAAGTGGATCTACAGGCAGCTGAATCATAGGTTGTCCTAACTTTGTTACACATGGATTTTCCAACTTCATTTTTGTTAAATAAACAATGAAACATTGATGTCATGTGATGTTGTACAGAAAACCATGGAATTCAAAAGAGTGTCCTAACTTTTTCACACACACATATTTGTGTGTGTGCGCATTTTGCTTCAAATGTTATTTATATGTCCAATTTATGCTTGTAAATCAGTGAGATCTTTCTAACAGTTTAACAGACTACTGACATAAAAAAGCATATAAAATGCACTTTCTCTCTAAATAATACATCTTAAGAGGTACATGCTTAGTTTTATGATGCAAGGCTCTGTAGTTTTTACTGTGGAGGCAAAACATATAATGCAATCCAATGATGATTGAGAGCCTGATGGATCACATTTGATACTCACAATTTAACATGACTTTTCTAAAGATGATCTATGTATAATCAAGTAAACCCAATTTGCTTCAGTCAAGTAAATGTTCAAGTTAAAATACTTCTAACAATATAAAAGTTTTTTATGTCTACTTTATAAAAATGATTAAAGTTCACAGCAAAAAGACAATTACACTAAAACAAATTTTACTTAAAAGGCATGAACTATTAATCAGATGACAGAAGGCATTATTCAAACAGAGCAGACTCTGGTATCCTTTATAGGATCTTACAGTTTTATATATTTAGCATTTTAGAGTCTGAAGGCTCCCTCTAGTGGATAGGCTCGGTTTATAGACACATACAAATGATGTCAGTTGAGGTACACTACACTACTGGCCAAAAGTTTGGAATACATTTTTTAAAGAAGTTTCTTATACTCACCAAGGCGGTAAAACACAGTAAAAACAGTAATATTGTGAAATAGTATTACAAAAACTGTGTTCTATTTGAATATATTGTAAATTTTAATTTATTACTGTGATGGAAAAGGTTAATTTTCAGTATCCTTACTCCAGTCTGCAGTGTCACATGATCCTTCAGAAATCTTTCTAATAAGCTGATTGGCCCCTCAAAAAACATTGCTTATCATGAGTGTTTCTTTTTGATTTGCATAAATCACATAAATGGCCTATTTCCATTAACAGCAAAGAGTTTGCAGGTATGATGATGGTAAGTTAGCCAGACTTTATGATAAGAAATGATGATCAACAATCTTGGTACAATAGACTGAATTAAGAAGCTAAACAAACTTTTGATTTGGGGTCAATCGTGACCCATAAATGTTGTTGACAGGTTTGGTAAAAATTTACCTCCTTGTGAAGTCTGACGGATGTTGCCAGTGTGGCCCATTCCCTCCAGTTTGATGACAGGCCACAGTATTCATCAAAGTATGCAGCTCAGTGATGACACCTGCCAACACAGACGTCACACCACCAATCAACAGTGTCCTACACTGGGGAAAATATATTGATTTGATCCCCTACTGATTTTGTAAGTTTGCCCACTACAAAGAAATGAAGAGTCTGTGATTTTTATGGTAGGTTTATTTTAATGGATAGAGACAATACAGACCAAAAATCCAGAAAAAAAATAAAAAAATAAAAAAATATATATATAAAGAGAAACACATACAGTCCTTCTCAAAAATTAATATTGTTAAAAAAAGTTCATTATTTTCCATAATGTAATGATAAAAATTTAACTTTCATATATTTTCGATTCATTGGCCACACCAACTGAAATATTTCAGGTCTTTTATTGTTTTAATATTTGCATACACCTCATGAAAACCCCCCTATCTCAAAAAATTAGCATATCATGAAAAGGTTCTCTAAACGAGCTATTAACCTAATCCTCTGAATCAACTAATTAAACTCTAAAACACTGCAAAAAGATTCAGTTGTGGTTGTGCCCATGTGTTACACAGATTAGTCCTGTCACTTTAAGAAGTTACTCCTAAGTCAGTTTGTTAGGTGTGCAATACATGTACACACAAGCTGTATCTTCCATCCAACCTCTCCCACCACCATGAGAAAGACCAAAGAGCTGAACAAGCTGAGACGAGATTGGCTGAACAAGGCTGGAATGGGCTACCAGCATCAGCAAGAAGCTTGGTGAGAAGGAGACAACTGTTAGTGTGATTATTCAGAAATGGAAGAAATACAAAACAACGATCAGTCAGCCTATGTCTGGAGCTCTGTGCAAGATCTTTCCTCATGGGGTAAGGTGATCATGAGAAAGGTGAGGATCAGCCAGAGACTACGTGGGAGGAGCTTGATGATCTGAAGGCAGTTGGAACCACAGTCACAAGCAAAACATTGAGTAACACACTACACCGCAATGGACTGAAACCCTGCAAGCCGCCCGCACTGCTCAAGAAGGCACTACAGGCCTGTTTTAAAGTTTGCCAAAGAACATATCTTAATGTTTCAGAGAAGGCTCGGCCGAAAGTGCTGTGGTCAGATGGACCATTAGCTCTTGCATTAATTTGACTCGCTGTGTTTGGAGGGAGAGAAATGCTGACTATGACCGCAAGAACACCATCCCTACAGTCAAACACAGAGGTGGAAACATTATGCTTTGGGGCTGTTTTTCTGCTAAACGAAGTTGCCAAACGACAGCCAAGAAACCTTAAGGATTTAGAGAGGATCTGTAAAGAGGAGTGGACTAAAATCCCTCCTGAGATGTGTGCAAACCTGGTGACCAACTACAAAACTTATCTTACCTCTGTGATTTCCAGCAAGGGTTTCTGCACCAAGTACTAAATCATGTTTTGCTTTGGGATCAAATACTTATTTCACTCACTGAAATGAAAATCAATTTCTAACCTTTATATAATGCATTTTTCTGGATTTTTTGGTTGATATTCTGTGTCTATACGTTAAAATAAACCTACCATAAAAATTACAGACTCTTTGTTTTTTTTGTTTTTTGTAAGTGGGTAAACTTACAAAATCAGCAGGGGATCAAATAAATATTTTCCCCACTGTACATATCCCACTGAGATTTCACCATTACATGTTACTGTAATATTTGTCAAAAATAATAATAATAATATTTTTTATAGGAATGGTTCACCTAAAAATGTAAATTTGCTAAAAATTACTCACCCTTAGGCCATCCAAGATGTAGATGAATTTACAAGAAAATACAAGTCCATAATCCATAATAACTTTCTCCATTGAAAAAGTCCTCTCGCATCAAAATACAATTACATTTGTTTAGAACTGTTTTGGACCGTTTTCTCTTGTAAACAGTTCTTGATCTGTGCATATTTCTCTCCTGATTCAGACAAGATGACTTTTTTCACTGAAGAAAGCAATATTATGCTTAGAAGATTGGTATTTTAGCCAGAAACAATGGTTTGAAGTTAAAAACGCATTTTGATGGATTTCGTTCTTAAACGCGCAGCTTTTGACTTTACACAAGACATTAACTGATGGACTGAAGTTGTGTGGATTACTTGTGGATTATTGTGATGTTTTTATCAGCTGTTTGACTCTCATTCTGACGGCACCCATTCACTCCAGAGCATCCATTGTTGAGCAAGCGATGCAATGCTACATTTCTCCAAATCTGTTCCCACGAAGAAACAAACTCCTCTACATCTTAGTCTAAGGGCAAGTAAACTGTCAGAAAACTTTCATTTTTTTTTAGGTGAACTACTCCATTAAAGTAAAGAAAAGTAAATAAAGTGATCTTTGTTATTTTTATTATTTTGGTTTAAACACTATTAACACTACTATTGGAGCATCACGGCCAGCTCGACAGCAACATTGAATCAACTAACAGGATGAGATCTCTCTCACAAAACAATGGCAGACAGGGGGAGTGTTCTTTTTACAGGTTTGGCACACACAAATTACACAACTTGAACGAGACAGAAACCATAGTGTTTTGGTAATTGTGGTACCGTTTGCTGCTCCTTTTTCTTTCATATGTCTTTTTACGGACTCAACATACGTCTTCTTCCGTCTCTCCCACTCCTCTTCACAAAACACCACAGGTTTGCTGGTGGTCTTCGTGTTGTCTGGAACAACCAACTTAGACTTCACCTGCTCAGTGGGCAAAGGGACAGTTTAACAATGACACAGTAAGAGGGCGCACGTGGCTGATGAGTGACCAAATGCACAAGCTGGAACTGTATCATTAGAGCTAGATTGAGAAAACATCGAATAGTGGAATCCAGTCAAAAAAAAGTTAATTTACAGTATACCAAAATGCTGTACTGTATCATTTAATTTGATAAAAGCTATTTGTCTTTTGTCAAACATGTTAATATCTTAACACAAGTATGTTTCATGTTGGTTTTTGCAATTTACGGAGCAGTAAAAACGACATCTCTATGAATTTTGAAGCCTAAATACATTCAAAAGAAGTAAAAAACTAAAGGAAGGCTAAACAAACTAAAATGTTAACTCGTTTCCGGGTTTTGGCCTACAAAAATACATCTCTACCGATTTAAATTTGCCTACAAAAATACTCTCTACCAGTTTGAATTTGGTCTGTTTCTCACATGAAGAATTCATATGGTTTCATAAGAATGTAGAACATTTTAATTTAGATGTTGCTAATTTGAATTGTCATTGAAAAAAGCTTCAAATGTTCTGTCCATTATGGACAAAATACTCAAACCTTGACCTGTGCGCTCTCAAAGCTCTCTGCAGTGGTTTCTTCCTTTCCCAGAGTCACCTTGGGCTCTGCCTGTTGACTGACAGACACTCCTTCCTCCTCCTTCACTGGAGGTGAAACAGTTTCTGGGGGTGTGATGTGGGATTTTAATTCACGGACTGGGATAAGATCGTGCGAGACCTCCCGGTCCTCACCTTTCACAGGTCCCTGAGAGCCAACTAAAGAAACACAACCGCACATATCAAAATTCAGAGATGCACGCAATGATATTTGAACTGCAGGAACCTCTCTGTCCCATTTAACAGCTGGTATCTGGGAGGGAAGGCTCTCCCGGTCTTGATCTAGAGGGGTGGACACGACAGGGGTCACAGGCTGATTGACCTTTGACCGAGGCAGTGTGACGTCTTTTGATATTATTGATGGCTGTATAGGTGTCAATCCCTGGACTGTGTTTAGGAAGTCCACGGAAAAGTATCCCTGATCCAGGGAAAATGTTCTTGTGATGCACTGTCTTTTCAGGGGGGCTTCGCAGGTCTCATCCAAACATGAATCATCCAGCCGTCTTTTACGTGCTCCGGCTGCTTTATGGGAAATGTGTAACCGTATGTTGTAAACCGAGCTGTTGGCATAGTACTGCTGTTTGGAGCACACCATGTGTGAATATACTGATAGTGGTTTTAATTGAAAAGATGAATCATCGGACATTGTTATTTAAACTGGAGTCAGTCAGGATTGAAAGAGGAAAAAGGAGTGTCTGGTCAGTTTTATCCAAGCATGACACGTAATGTGGTCTTGGCCTAAGTGCATGCACCTGAGAAAGAATAATGTTTATCAGTAAATCAGACACATGTTTATTTTGATTGCATGAGGTCATTAATTCAAATTCACTAAGTGCATGCACCTGAGAAAGAATAATGTTTATCAGTAAATCAGACACATGTTTATTTTCCTTTTTATGCAAACAAAAGAAATGCATCAGGTCAAATAGTTATTAACTGGTCAAATAAATACTTGCCCGAGTAACTCACAAATAATTGATCTTCGTTTTTAAACCACATAAAAGAGGGTTTTGGAGTGTTTATTTTGATTGCATGAGGTCATTAATTCAAATTCTTCTAAACTGATAATTATGAAAATTAAAGAATTGAGTGCGGATTACAATTTTGAAAATTTACCTGTCGGATGCAATAAAATGTTCCGTTTCGAAGTGCTACTTAATCTGCCACAAACTTCAGTTATTCAAATACTTCCTCGATTTTCAGATTGCGGAT